>NW_022196913.1:104934065-104944101 GCF_008632895.1 Mastomys coucha | reverse complement strand
TATATATATATATATATATATATATATATATATATGAGCAGAGCTTGTAAACTCAAGCATATATACACACACATATATGTATATATATATATATGTATATACATACATTCATATATATATATATATATATATATATATATATATATATATATATATATGCAGCTGATCAAACTGTCCCACATAGACCACAGGGGCAGCTGATCAAACTGTCAAGTGTGCATGTGTGTGTGTGTGTGTGTGTGTGTACATAATGCACCTGATGTGTGTCTGTGTAAGTGCTGTGGTGACTCTCATGGGTAAGACTATATCTGGATGAAAGAGTCAAGTGTTAGAGTTGGAGATGAAAATGGCTCTGTGGAGGAAATTTTGGAACTTAACAATGGGCTAGAACATTTCAAGCCCCTGTAACTCCTGTTTTACTCTATTTATTTCAAGATCTGTAAACTCCTATGGCCAGGGAACTCATGCTAAATGCCTAAGCCTACTGATTTCTTCCTTAGATTATGAATGTTTTATTTATTTTTTCCTAAATAAATGGAAAGGAAATTCATTAAATTTCCTGGTGGCAGGGAGCTAAGGGACGAGAGTGATTTGGTGAAAGATATGCAGTTGGAAACTGTGAGGGTGAGGTGGGGGTGGGTGGTGAGCAGGAAAGAAAATCTCTGGATCCATGACACAATGTCTATGGCGTGTAAGATCCCATTATGGCTTTGGAGATTAGTGTAATCACAGTGAACTGAGTTACCTTTCAAATGACCTTAAAGTACCTGCTAGGAGGGAGAGGAATTACAAGCTGGTCTCCTGTGCCTGGTCTTATGAGGGATGTAGCCTGCTCTTATGGCTACATCTCCCTAGGTTATGGAAGAAGGTAGATGACTTTCTAATGTCAGTCTTAGCACAGCAAGCAGAGATCACCTGTGACTCAAGAGTTTATTTAAACAGGTCTGGGCTAATGCTCAGGAAACACAGTTTAATCAGTGCCTAGGGCAATTATGCACAGGTTGTGGTGCAAGACTTCTTTGAATGTGTTTTGTGGCATTCACGAAAAAAAAAATCCAGCAAGAGGAGAAAATCACAGAGGATGGGGGAAGCACAGGCATTTTTTTTTTGAAAAGCTAAAGATGTAAATCTAAGTAAATGAAAAAAAAAAAAAGAAAGAAAGAAAATGAACAGGAAGGGCCACAAAGGAGGCTCAGATACAGTTTACTGACTTGGATTTGTCCACACAAACCTCATCAATAACCCCCATGGAAATCTAAGGTGTGGGTAGGACTAGGGACCATATATTCTGTATATGAACAGATATTAAGGGATGTGTGGACCAATAATTATGGAGGACTCTTGATTGAATACTCATGGGGGAGGAGCTTCTGTATTTATAAGATTTTGAGGAACATTTCATTAGATAGACTGTCATATCATATGGCAGGCCATTGTTCATCGTCATGTTGGCTCACACTACATGGCCAGGCAATGCTTAGAGGATTCGGACTAAATAAAGAGAGAGAAGCAGGAGGTAGTGAACTCCCAGAATCATGGTCTCTATGAACAGCAAGGATGGATCCCGTAAAGAATAAACAACAATCTCCCTCCAAATATAAGGATACTGTACACCAAGATCAAAGAGAACAAAGGCAGTTAGAGGCACCACGAGGAGCAGATGGTGCTATGAAAAGTGGCAATTCAAATGTGTATATTAGTCAGGCTCTAGTGAACGTAGTCAGAACATAAAAAATATTCATGATGACGCAGCCAAAAATCAGGACATTTGGAAGATCACAAAGGTGTCTGATGGCATCAGGGAGGTAAGACTTCAACTCTTCCATAGGAATAGTAATAAGTGACCCAAAATTAATATATCAAGCTATAGTACAGTATAGTACAGTATAGTATAGTATAGTACAGCATAGGCAGTCTCACAAAGACATTACTATGTAGTGATACCTATAACAATAAAGGGCCAATAAGTTAAAAGTAATAGTGGTAACTGAAAAAGCAGGGTTGCTGGGAAATGGTGCAGGCTGCTGGTTTTATTATTTCAGGTCAATGGCTTTTCTTAAGCATAATATATGTATATATATATATTAATTTAAAGATCCATTAAAGAATTTGAAATATGGCAGTGACTCCACATCATCTGAGAGGCCACTGGACATCTACTGAAGAGTCTTATCTACCAAGAGAATGGAACTAGGTTTGAGTATTTCTTGGCAGAATCTTCTTCCTTGGGGGAAAAAATGTCTAGAAAGAGAGCAAGACATAATATCTTAGGGACAAGAAGAATGCAGTTATTGCTCTCTTCCCAGGATGACCCGTCCTGTGGTCTCTAACTATGAATTGGTTGGACTATGTTTCCTGACCAGCTAAGCCTGGGCAGCTGAAGGGCTGTGGGTGTTCATGGGCCAGAGATAAGGTGTGGGGGCAGTTGGAAGGTATGGAGTCTCTCACTTACGTGCACACACTCCTATTGCGTACCTCGGGCGGTCCCCGCTGTAATCGCAGTAAAGGCCCCGGTGTGGGTCACAGATGGCAGCCTCTGTGCAGTTGTCCCCAAGCTGCTGGGCACATATCTTACAGCATTCACAGCCATCTGTGATTAGGCTGACACCCAGTGGGCAGCGAGGTGGGGATTGTGGGCACTCACATGGCCACTTGCAGAATTCGGGGCGTGTAGTCGTTTCCTCCAGTGGTGCTGGGGTGAAGGTCATAGTTGTGGGGGTTGGATAGAGGGCCTGTGGAGGAAGGGCAGAGGTGAATAGAGGTTGTTGAGTCTAGAGTTTTCAAGCCCAAATAGCTGCAATTGCCTTTCCACCTTCATTGTGTTTAGAGTATTTCACAATTATGGACTTACTTCCACATGATCCACAGACAAACATCGATTTTCTTCCAAAAAAGCCAGTTAGATTAAGGAAGGAGTTCAAAGTTCAGAGGAATCCGAGCAATTCCCAGCCAGTGAAGTACTGGGGCCTAGCATCTACCTTGGCCCACCTTGGCTTCCTTCTTTCCTTTGTGTCTACTATGGTCCCAATAGTATGTGTGGTGGCACGGAGTTAAAGAAGAGAGAGCCCTAGATTTGGACTATGCAGACTCCAAACTCTTCCTTCCCAGAGACTTCTGTGCCTGGTGGAGTCAGATGGCTCTCTCTCTCTCTCTCTCTCTCTCTCTGTGTGTGTGTGTGTGTGTGTGTGTGTGTGTGTGTGTGTGTCTAGGCCAGAAGACAGACCTTTGTTTTGTTTTGAGACAGGGCCTCTCTCTCTCTGGATAGCAGGCAGGTGGAAGGACTCTGGTGTCTGAGCATAATTCCTCGGAGATGCCTGTATGTCCTGCATCTCTGCAATCCATGTACATCCCAACCCAGCTGACTGCCTTCTTGACCAATTCTGAGTTCCTCACCCTGTCCTAGAGGAAGTTGGGGCCTGAAGTGAGGAGAGAGTTCCCTACATCCCTTAGTTCCCGCTGGGCTGTTTCAGCCATTAAACAGATGGCCACTGAGCTAGCATGTCGGCTCCTCTACGTTTTAGACACTTGAAGATAAAATTAAGAAGGTCCTGTACATGAAGCTTATACAACATATAGGAGAGACAAGCATTAGAAGTCATGGATCATAGCATAAGGCTCTGGGTGCTGTGGAAAGTGCAAAGAAGCTCTCTGGAGTTTGGGGCAGGAATAGCTCTGGCTAAAAAGCAGAGATGACCAGGACCTGCAGATCCTGGTCCTGGAACATCACAAATGCATAGAAGGCCTAGTTGAAGCTTACAGGGTGACTCTGGTCATTCTGCATTTCCTGTAGCCTTGATTTCAGGCCCAGACACATCACTTCCAGGATTTATTTAGGGCCCAGCCTGGTGTGTCCTTTCCCTGCCTCAAGGCATCTTCCCTATGTCTGAGATAAATATCCCTGCTCTCTATGACCTGTTATATGACACTCTGAGCCCTCAGTTACTAGATGCTACAGTGTGCAGGGAGTGACAGGCTGTCTTACTGGGGACAGACACAGTGGCTTTTCTGTTAGGGTTTTGTTTCTCTGCCAGAGTATAACACACCATGCACAGTGCACAGAGTGGGGTTCTCTAGGTATTAACTTGGAGAGGGTTGAAAGTGCAGTGGGATTACTTGACTTCATACTCTGAATCAATCTCTCCTCTCAGGGTTAAGCTTGGGAGTCAAGAAGAATACAGAGTCTGAGAGGGTTAGATGGGGGTGCTTCTAAATGGGTTCGGAAACACCTCCCAGCCCCTCTGAAGTCTGTCACTGGGTACAAGATGTCACTTTGAGAGCTGTTATGTGGAAACAGGTCAACTGGGTGTGGAAACACAAGAACTTAGCATATGAGGACACTTAGAGCTTACCTTTATAAGCTTGTCTTGCACATTGGAACAGCTATAAGCTGGTGTACCAGACTCTACGAGAAAACCATCAACCTCATCCCTTCACCCCAGGTAAGCAGTCTCAATAGGTAACCTTCTTTCTTGGTGCCTGCCTAGAGGCACCAGGCATCTGGGTAAGGAAGGTAGGAAGGGTTCTCAGGCTACCCTGACAGTGACTGGATGGGCAAAACTTGCCTTGGACCAATTCTTAGATGTTGGTGCCACCTAGTGGTAGCAAGGCTTCCAGCTAGCCCAATGCGCGGCTGCCTGATTCCTGATGTCTTGCCCAGTTGTAATATATAAGATGTATGACTACAGGCCAGTGATTAGTTCAGACATCCAGTGATAATGCTCTGTTACGTACAGAGACACACACATAGCTGTCAGGGAACTTTGCCCCTGAAGAAAGGCCATGCAGGCAGAGAAATGCACACCAGCTCTTTGGCTAATGAATCTACAGCTACTTACCGAACACCTATTGTATGCTAGGCTCTGGGATGAGTTGAAGGAATCAGCATTGCATAGAGTAGCTCCCTCCACTAACATAGCCAGTGGTGATGTGTACATGATAATTGTAACCAAGGTGATCAGTGCTACAATGACATCACTTTTCATTTTGTTTACTCAACACAGCTCTAGCTTTTACTTTGTGCTGGGTGCTGGGCTAGGTACTGAGGATATAGTGGAGGGAAGCAAGCAGATATACCAAACTTCATGAGTAGAAAGAAGGAATATGGTAGGTGTATAGAGTGGGGCCAACTTCCCCAAGGAGGGGGTAAAGCTGTAGAAATCATGATGGAAGAGCAAGAATGGACCCAGGGTAAGGAAGGAGGGTAGGGTACTGAAGTACATGGAGCAGCCGGCAGGAAATTCAAAGTTGGTGGCTTGAAGTGTTCTGGGTGCAGGAGCATGTGCACAAATCAGAGTGGGGCTGAAGAGGTAGAGGCTGGCTGGCTGTTGATACCTGTAGAAGGCATTGGCCAAGAGTAGTTCCGAATGCCTCACTCGCTCGAGCGGGAGATGCTCGAGGAAGATCTGGGCTTGGAGTAAATCACAGTATGCCCTTTGTGCCAAGCCTTTGTTTATCATTATTCCCGTGGCATGTGGGCTTTTCTGAGGCTTGGTTTTCTCGTCAGCCAGTAGCATTCTTACTTACCCCCAAGAGAATAGCTTTATGCTAGTCTCAAGTTACTCAGTCTGTCTACTGAGGGCTACCAGCCCAAGGACACTTGAGACCAGCCTAGCGAAGATCTCAAACTACCTCATCTTCTGCATGGACATGAGCATTTTATTTCATAGATCAGTGAGATGACTAGAGTCGTAACTGCCTCTGAACATGGACTCAAACTCAGATCTGTTGGATTTAGTATTTTTCTCATGATGGTACACAGAGGGAGAATTTCTTGATGGAAGGAACTAGCTAAAAGTTACTCAAGAACCCCTCTGGTGAGGCAACCATGAAGTGCCCAGGAGCAAGTGAAATGGCTCAGCCAGTAAAAATCTGATGACCTGAACTCTACCCCTTGGAATCCATGTATAAAAAGACTCTTGTGGCAGCATGCAGCTCTAATCCCATAACTCCTATAGTGGGATGGACGGAGGAGAGAGGAGGATTGCTCTGAAGCTGTGGACCAGCCAACCCAAAGTGTGTAGTGCAGCAGAAATGGCAAAAGACATCTGCCTCAACAAGGCAGAAGGAGAGAACGAACTCTTGAAAGCTACCTTCTGACCCCCCACATGCAAATACCGATACTAAATAAAAGGGAACAAAATATTTTAAAAGTAAATGGTATCTGGCAATTATGGAGACAGAGATCAGGCCTCACAAAGCTGGACACATATTAGGTGTCAGTAAGCCCCTATCAGCAGAAATGATGAGTTCATATCCATATCCTCAACTGAACTTTGAATTCTTAAGGACAGGGTTACCTTCCTACCATTTCCCTGTTTTGTGGTATGGATAAACACACAAGTTCTTGAGATCTCTACAGCTCATATTAATGGAAGGTTTCTTGCAGCGTACGAATATACACCAGCTCATATGTTTTCTAACATATTACAAAGTGAGCCTGCTGATTTTCCTCAGAGTGGTAAGGAACTGGGCCCTCAGAGAGTCTTAGGTGGTTTGGCAATTGGTCTGTAGAAGGTCACCTAGGGAGTCAGGGGATGGGACCAAGTTCCTGTCTGCCCTAAGATTTAGGAAAAAAGTGTTTTACATAATAATAACAACAATAATAAATATTATTAGTGTGTGTATATGAGTATATCTGTGTATCAGTGTATCAGTGTGTATGCCATGTGTGTTCATGCACCCATAGAGACCAAAAGAGGGTATCAGAATCATAGGGGGTCATGAACTGCTGGACGCAGATTCTGGGAACCAAACTCTGGTCCTCTGGGAGAGAAATAGGTGCCCATAACTGTGCAGCACCTTCTATAAAGCTTTTTAAGCAATTAACTCATCTGCTTTTGCAATAAACCCATGGAGAGGACTTCCCCTGGGGCCTCTGGTGGCCAAATAGAGCAAGACGTGGTGAACTTTGGACTCAGAGTATAAATAGCAAGTCTATCTATCCCCATGGAAGCAACAGGCATGCAGGCAAGCCCAATAACTGGCAAATCTTAGCCTCATGAGATCTTGGAGCAGGGCCGTGGGTGCACTGGGAGGATGGGAAGAATCTCCCAGTGACCCAAAAGGAGGAGCAGCCCCGTGTGCACTTTAAGGCGACACAGAATTTCCCAGAAGAACCCTGCTTCATAAGGACATTGTTCTAGAGACTTAAGATGCCTTTCCTGAACCCACACTTTTCTTGAGATTCTGTCCCTGCTATTCTTACATGAGCCCCTCCCTCTTCTCAGAGAGCCCT
The DNA here is from genome assembly GCF_008632895.1 of Mastomys coucha. Lineage (NCBI taxonomy): Eukaryota > Metazoa > Chordata > Mammalia > Rodentia > Muridae > Mastomys > Mastomys coucha. The sequence continues at coordinate 104,936,867 of NW_022196913.1, read as the reverse complement.
GGCTGTCACCCCTTTACATATCACAAGCAGTCAATGCACCTCCCCTAAAGTAGGCAGATGCATCTGTACAGACACAGTACCCTGTCACCCTGTAGTATTCTTAAGGAAGGAAGGAGAAAATAAACCAAGTAAGGAGAAGGCTGGCTAGGAAGGACTGAGAAAGGAAAAGAGAAAAAATAAAAAAGGCTCGATCTTTCCAAATTGAAGTTGTTCACATAAAACTCCTTTTACAATGTGCTTCTGGCATTGGATTCTGCAGATGCCACAGTGTTAACAGGATGACAAGAAGAGAGTGGCGTGTCCAAGATGCCTCCCAAACCGCATGCACAGTTCATGCTCTGTCAGAGCTGGCCTGCCCAGCTCCATGGCTGCAGGCCTGCCTGCCTGTCCCTGTTCACTCTGAGACCTTCTCCACTCCCTGCTCAGGAATCTTTAGGAGAAGCAAATCCCAACAGAACTCCCTGGACTTTCCTCCCCACCAGAATCACCTTGACAGCGTACACTGATGCCCATCACTGTCTCCAGAGACTCAAACTTAGGCTGCTGGAGGGGATACTGGGCTTCAAGGCTCTTCCAGATAGTTCTGAAGGTAGCAACCATCAACACAGATGCCCTGGTCCCACGTGGACTCTGGATTCTTCTAGACAGGGCTGAGTTAGTCTGCAGTGCTTGTGATTTTTAAGAGGGTAGGAACAAAGGCTTTGTAACACAGGATGGAGGATAGGTTCGGAACAGCGCCTCGGGTCATCTTCCTGCTTTAACACTGTTTACACATAGTGTGAAGTGCCTCAAAGTGTCCTACTCAGAGCCATCAGACATGGCTTTGGGGCATATCTTTCTTTCACCCCTCAGGACAAAATGCTCTTAAAGTGATGATTTGAAATTCATCTTAGCCCTCAAGAGAGCTTGTGGAAGTTCCTGACAACAGAGAAAAAGAAAGGCATAGCTTGGTAGCAATGTCCCCAAGAGTCTCATACTTCTGGACAAAGGGAACAGTATGGGCAGGCAGGGTAAAAGTATTTTTTGATCTCTACTGTCAAACCTATAGGGGTGCTAAAGCTGATCGAAATTGAGAAGGAGAGTCTATCACTATAGTGAAGTCTGCATATGCTTGTACCAGCATTGTGGGAAAGCCTGTATATGCATCTGTAATATGCTGTATATAGGAGATCAGTGGCTAAGGATGGGACAGTGTGGTCCAGTGCTCTAGATGGACCCAGAAACTAAATGATCCTCTGGGCTTCACACAATAAGATCACTCCAGTTTTAAAAAGGTGCTCACTAGGAACATGGGATCAGAAAACAGGACCTTGCCTGGGTGGAGTGGACCCTACAGGGGACCCAGTGATAAAGGAGACATGTTAGTCTTTCTTTTCTGAGGGCATGAGTGGTTCAGTGTTGAGAGGACACAGGGAACTTGGGGGATCTTATTTGACAGCCTCTCACCCTTACCACTGCCAAGGCTGGGCACGGGACTGTCAGTCTGTCTGAACTCCCCTCCTCATTTTAGACATAGTGGTGGTGGCCCTTCATCAACCTGATGAGAGGCATTAGTGTTATCCCCATACCCAGTGGAAGAAACAAAGGCTCCGAGAGCTGAAGTAACTAACATGTTGGAGATCTCACTGCCTGCCAATCCTGTCTGACTCTGGTGTCCCTCCACAGTGGTCATCATTGCTAGCTGCACCATACACACACTCACCCACCCATGTTCATTCATTTGTTCTCCCATCTTCCCACCACACCTCCTCTAAGCCTCTACTGGGAAACTGGTCCCTTGTGAGACAAAGCATGGGCTACTGCAGGATTGTATCACAAAAGGGATGATTAATTCCAAAGGGCCCCAGAAGAGGAAAGAACGGTTAGATCCAGAAGTCCAGAAAGTGGAAATCACCTGAGTGCCCACAGGTGTGAGAACACACTTGGGCAGTGCTCAGGGAACAGCAGTGAGTAGTGGGTATGGAGAACCTGGCTGAAGCCTTTGAGTGATTGTGCTTAGATGCTCCACCAGAGGTCAGTGTCGAGGCAGAAATGGCAGATCACACCCTAAGGTCTGGGGATGTTGAGGAGTCTCTGAGCCTAGAAGCAGCTGCTGAAAAGAGACTCTGGGAGACAGGAGATAAGGTAGTCCTGGGCCCAGGCTGTGGAGTGCACCACAGGAATCTGAGGGTCCCACTGATTTGTTGCCATATGTCTGGTCCAAAGACCAGGCCAGGGAGGGTGCCACTTTTTCAGTGTCTCCTGGAAGCTTCTGGACATCAGGTCCCCTAGACCACTGTGTGGGAGGATCTTGGCTCCAAGACTTGCACCCCTGAGCCAGGCCTGAGGTGGGAGGCCCTTTCACCTCACAACACAGCCTTGGACCCCCAGGCTTCATTCAAGAGGATTTTCAGGGAGTGAACTCGCCCCAAGTTTTCACTCTAGCTGGCTAGAGGGTAAGAAAAAGAACTGCAGAAGACTGCAGTCTTTTTTCTCATCAATTTTACATACTGCATTTTGGGAGTCGGTGGCTGGACAAAGCAATTTCGTGTGGAGAGGATAATAGGGGCAAGAGTTGAGGATCTTTCCAAACTATAAGCACTAATTGAATTATTCTTCAAATGTACAAAGAAGCAAGGCATGGTGGACAGAACTGTGATCCTAGCCCCTGAGAGGCAGAGCTAGAAGGATCACGAGCTCTGGGCTAGGCGGGAAGGACAATCAGTACCCCATCTCAAAGGGGAAGGACACTGTATGCAGAGCTTCTGCTAACCTCTGGGTACAATGATACATGATCAGTACCAGCTCTAGGCCCTTCCTTCT
>NW_022196913.1:104925868-104934055 GCF_008632895.1 Mastomys coucha | reverse complement strand
AACAAGGGCTGGGGTTATGGCAGCCACATCCTGGCTACACCCATCTCAGGGTTTCTATGTAGAAACCAGAAATGGTTTTAGCACTTTTAGAGAATTTTAAGAAAATCACAAGAAAGCAGTTTAATCTTTGCACTCAGGAGGTGGAGGCAGGTGGATCTCTGAGTTGGAGGCCAGCTTGGTCTACAGAGTGGTACCAGGACAGCCAGGGCTACACAGAGAAACTCTATCTTGGAAAATCCAAAATAATAATAGTAATATTACAATAAACCACTGTCATCCTTCATCTTTCTTTCTATTTATCTGCCTATCTATCTATAATGCATATATAATGTATAATTATAGATTTTATAATGAACATATATACATATACTTTATATGATATAATTAAATTATATGTGCCTATATTAAATATATAATATGTAATTTAATATATACACACACATATATGTGTATGTATATATATATAAATATATATATACTTGAAACATGATGATTGTAAGACAAATACTCAAATGAGAATTTGAACCTCATGAAGTTGGGACAATGACACTGTCCCCCCATTACCAACCTTCATCATCACTTTTACTTTATTGACCTTGTTTCTCTTTCTGTCTACTGTACAGACTTTCTGCTGTATGTCTGTCTACACACATACAGCAGTGTATGCTTGCTCATTCCAGAAATGTAGGAAGTCATAGGTACCCAGTGTTTTCACTGAGATTATTGATGTGTCTGTGAAATGGGAGAGAGTTTTAGAAAATGCAACCTGCGTACAATTACCATGGCAACACAATGAGTATCTGTTTGATCATTTCTTCATAGAAATCCTCAGAGCATGCTCAAATAGCACTGGCCACCTAGACGAGCATTTCCAATGGCTTCCTTGAATCAATACTGTCTATACTTTATTTATTTTATGTATTTATTTAATTTTTTTGGATCTTCTAAGACAGGATCTCAATGTAGCCCAGGCTAGCATTAAACTCACTGTGTAGCCAGGGATGATATTAAATACCTTATCCTCAGGCCTCTACCTCCCAAGTGCTGCTATTACAAGCATATGCTACCACGCCCTGCTTAAAATCTGGTGTGTTTTCAACAGATGGTTCTATCTTGATGGTAAGACCAAAGGGCAGGCCCAATGGCAAATTCTCTCCTATGCAGTGAGTAAAATGAACTATAGGAAGTCAGGTCTGCTCGAGGACTCTAGTAGAGAGCTGAATTCCAACTCTCAGGCATTGCTCCTTCAGATCATACTCAGGTAGGATTCTTCATTTGGTAGCAGATGGAGTGTGAGGCAAAGTGAAGGGAGAGAGAGGTGAGAGAGCATAAAATGTTTTAGGGAAGAGGAGGCATTTCTACTGAATCTTAAATGGGGAGAATAGTTGACCAATCAATTATTCAATTCAGGGAGGGTATCTAAGCTGGAGACAGCTCTAGATGAGGTGGGGTAAGATTCAGGCAGCCACTGGTGAGAAAAGACAGAGTTGGGGTGTTAGGATGTGGTGATGGCAGGCAGGGGCCCTGGTTCATGGAGTAGGCAAGGTCCCTTCTCTGAAGCAGTCAAGCCATGGTGATTGTAATGGTAGAAATACCTTAGGAAGTGATCACAAATAGGGAAACTGAGACTCTGAGATGTTTGAACTGTTGCTTATTTTCCTCTATTTCTAAAAAGGTGTGTATATGTGTGTGTATGTGCGTGTATAGCAGGTATACATGGATGTAGATTTCATTGAGAAAGGCAGGAACTGGAAGACTGGATGACTCCAGCTCCTAAATCATACTGTACCCACAACCAAAGGAACCCTCCTTCATTCTACAAGAAACTTGAGCTCTAGTCTCATTCAGACCCAGCACAGCCTCTGTTAATACAAGGCTCTGTGAAAAGGGCTTCTCCATCCATCGTGGGTAATAAACCATTGTCTGGCCTGTGGATTGGGCTGACTCTTATCCCTGGGCTCCTTAGCCCCACCTTCTCCTGACCAGTGTCCAGTTCAACCTGTTCTATAGGGATAGTGGGCCATCATGTCTACTTTCCAGTTAGGGAAACCAAGGCTGAGGCCAGCACAGGGCCTGTAAAAGCTTAGTTCCTGACTTTTGATTTGGTACCAAGTCTGGAAGTCACTGCTTGTTGCCTGGGCTACATAGCAACTGCATCAGTTCCTCTTCCGATGTTCTCTGGCCCTCTCCACCAGGCATCTCCACTTTAGAAAGGTCATAGGTCACCTGTTCCTGTTCATCCTTCCCACATACACTCTAACTAGCCATCATTAGCCCTGACCTATTTTTCGGAGTCACAGCAATGCCTGTCCTGAGTACCTACAGTATTCTAGCACAGCCGTTGACAGACCAGTATGGGGATATGCCAGGTCAGGAAAGAACCTAGCAGGAGCCAGGCCAGTGTACTAGGGCCTGGGGTTGAACAGCCCACTTGGCTTGAGAGTTGAAAGATGTTACATTTTGTAGGAATACAGGGCACGGGCAAAGCATGGCCTTCCATGGGGTGAGGCCAGTGTAGTTTGAGTTGAGTGGTGTGATCTCTTCCACCTGACAAGGGTAAGATCTGTGGAGATGTCTGTAGTCCTGCTTGCAGGATGTGAAGAAGACTTCTTGGAGGTGAACCATCTAGGTGCCATGGACCAGACAAGGCTGGCATAGAGGAACAGCCAGCAATTCAAGGAGTCTACCATTTTGCTTAAAAACGGAGTTGAAGTTTAGCTTTTCCTAAATATTCTTCTATCCTGCCAGCCCCCTTAGACCTCTCTAGTCCTGGGGAGGTTCCCAGCCCTGTTTCCTTCTCTTCATTCATTGACTGGCGGCAGGGTCCCTGGAGGAGCCCTCAGAATCTGGACTCTGCTGTCCCTTCCCCCTGCCCCAGCAGATCTGCAACAGTGAAAATTCCGCCTGGACTTGCCTCCAGATCTCAGGCTGGTGGGCGGGCCAAGATCAAATCACATCCCTGGAATGCTCATTATCCCCTTTCAGAGGCCCAGTTTTTCCCTCTTCTGCCACCCCCTCCCTCTAGCCTTCTTTCCCTTTCAGTGGGAAAGAGTACAAGAAAGAGGGGGAAGTGGAGAAGAAGGTAGAGAAGGAAGAAGGGGAGAGGAGGGGATGGGGCTGAGGAATCAGGATGTCAGCACTGGAGCAGAGATAACTTTATCTCATCTATTGTTTTAAAAATCCCAAGCAAGCTTGAGTTGTTCAGAAACCATCTCCCAGGCAGGTGTCTTGTTATCTCAACCATCCAGTGCAGAGCCCATGCAGGTGCCCCAGATTTCTAACAGAACAAACAAGTGGATGAGTTGTGGGAGACCTACAGTCAAAACAGAGGGGTTACTGCTCCTCACTAAGGTTTTTCAGATACATGCAATCCTACAGGCATATCCTCAATATCGCTGTCACCATCACCATTATCATCACCTCTCTATCATCATCATCATCACCACCACCATAATTACCATTAATGTTGTAATCACCATCATCATTACCATCATCTCCACTATTTCTATTGTCACTAACATGTGTGTCATTTATTACCATCATGTGTGTCATTTATTACCATCATGTGTGTCATTACCTCACCATCATCACAAATACCATTATCACCACCATTTCTATTGTCACCATTCTTCCGTTACCACTATCCTCCTCCTCCTCCTCCTCCTCCTCCTCCTCCTCCTCCTCCTCATCATCATCATCATCATCATCATCATCATCAGCAGCAGCAGCAGCAGCAGCAGCAGCACCACCACCACCACCATCTTCACCATCTCCCTTAACAGTAGCATCACCTCACCTGTCTTCTTCTCTCTCTCACAGTCCCCTAGGATGCTCACTGCCCTCCCTCTCAAGGTTGGAGACCTGGCTAACAGGCTTTAGAAGATACTCTGCACAGAACCCAGGAGAGCAGGTGCTTCACTGCTGTGCTCTACACACACACAGTATTGAGTCCAGTTCCCCCAGTGACTGTACTCCTGGGTTGGATGTCTGCCTGAATCCTGGGCCTTCACTAGCTTCAGATCCAGCAGTGCTGCCGGGATGGATAATGCATTGCTTCTGCAGGCCTCAGGAGTTCTCTCTCTTCCCTTCCCCTCCATCCTCTCCCCACACCCAGAATCTCATGTTTAAAGGGACACTTGCCCTTTTAAATGGTGCGCCAGGAACACTTCCCTCACCCCAAGATATTTGTCTTGTAAGCCTGGCTCAGAACCCTCCAAAATGTCCCCCTGTCACTGAACCCAATACCTTTGTGTCCCTTTGCCCGCCACAGGCAGACTTTTCTAGTAGCTAGATCAAAAGGAATGAGAAGCAGGTGAAATTGACTTTAATCATATGTTTTGTTGAACCCAAAACACAGTCTAAGCATATCCTGTCAACAGGAGTCAGGGTAGGAATTAGAGTCCGCTGTGGACCCTCTCCACTGAGATCTGCAATCCAAGGCACCGCTCAGCGTGGCTGAGGGATTGGCTGCAGCGCAGAGGCCCAGTGGCCCATGTGGATGAAGCTGCAATGGGCAGTGAGCGTCTGGGCCATAGCATGCTCTTGTCTTCTCAGTGGACAGTGTTCCAACGTGTTGGTCAATGTGGAGGGTAAAGCTGTGTACCAGAACTGAGTGGGCCTCTTATCCTCCTGTTGCTGCTGAGTGAAGCATCTATAGTTTGCTGACAATAAGAGCACGGAGATCTTACAGTCACAGCCCGTCTCCCCCAGCCCTAAGTGGCTTCTATTGCTATGGTAATCTGGCTGTGGCTTTAGGACCTTCTCTGTTCTTAGTGGAGTCATACTGGGGACATAGTCTTGAAGTCCCTGGGAGATAGGAGGTAGGGGGAAGATAGGGGATGGGGGGAGATAGGGGGTGAGGGGGGGCGGCACAACAGCAGGCTTGAGAGTTGATTTCTACCATTCAGTTGTCATATTCAGAACCGTCGCTAACCCCTGTAGCATGTCGTGTGTGGATTTGCCAAAGGACCAGAGGTCTGCCCCCAGGTGGAGCTCATATCTGTCAAGAAGAGTGTGGGGCAGCCCTCCTCCTTGCCAACCCTAGACAAATGCCCAGTGGGGCAGACTGACTCTCAGCAGCTTTCCTGAAGCATCTTGGTGGGGCCAAGCCAGGCAGGGGCTTAAGTCACTGTAGACTCTGATCTGGGTGTGGAGAAGGGTGGGCGGAGCTGCTGACTCACAACTGTGCAATGTCTAGGTATGTGGAGACGGTCTGTGGGTCATGCTTGTTGCTTTTTCAATTAAAGGGAGGATTTCATTACATGCCCAGGCCTAGGATTCTGTAAGGGGTTCTTGGAATAGAAAATGAGTTGGCATTCCCTATCCAAACATTGACTCACTTGACCCCAGTTCTCTCTCCACCCCCTCACATTCATACAATTGTGTGAACAGCCCCCACACACATGGATAGGGAGAGAAGATTCAGCCACTGGCAGACCCTGCATCCCAGCCTATTTATCCTGGAAGACATTGCCTGGTCCCTCTCTTATCTCTCATTTTAACACATGGGTGGATGCCTCCAGCCTGCAAGTATTGCTAGGGTCCAGCCTGCATGCATTCTGTTTCTGTACAAGGACTCAGAGCAGCAGAAGGCTGCTACCTAAGTTCAAATGTCACTTCCATGGAATGTTGACTGTGTGGCCTTGGATAATTTACCCAACCTCTCTGAGCATCAGTGAATGTTGGGGGTTCTCAGGCAAGCCTTCTATCTCTGCACGGGCATGACCCGTGGGTGGGTATTACCATGTACACTGTCCTTGGGAAGGCTCACACACTGTCCCCTTTCTCTTAGCAGGTGGGTCCTCACCACTTGTCCAAGAAAAAGAAAAGAGATAAAACAAACTGTTTCTCACACAGAGTGTCAACCACAACACTGTCATAGGTACCAGGCTTTGCGTCTGAGCCCAGAATCTGCCTCCCTCCACCACTTTGAATGGCCCTCTCCCCAGCTGGCTCTCTGCTCTTGCCAACAGCCCATTTAGCTACATGCACACCAGACAGCGTCTCCCTCCCAGCCCACTTCCTCAAAGTCTTCTTGGCAATGCTCACTTCCCACATACTTTTTCTTCCATATGGTCAATGCACGTCATTCTTTCCGTGGGGGCCCCCCAGCCCCTTGCTGGACTTGAACTCCCTGTCTTTATTAGTCCTGGAGGATGCTGTGTGTGGAATTTGGTCACAGAGCCAGGCACTGACTTCTGGGCACAACCCGGCTTTGTACCATCCAGGGTACTGTGTCAGTGGATAGAGGGTTTAAGGATATCCTAGAAAACAAGAGACCAGAAAACTCCTGAGAGGATAGGGTGGACAGTCTGGGAGATTTTTCCTGAAAGCACTCCTTGCTGCTGCTGTTGCCAGGTCCCTCTGGATTTGGGGTCTCTTTACTGAGACCCCCCTCAAAGACTTTACTCTGTCTCCCACCATCCCTCAGTCTTGACTGCTCTGGCGGCAGGAGGACAGGCTCCAGTGCAAGACTCACCATGGTTTCCCTCCTGTGCCCTCACTCTGATGCTGGCTCTCCTGTCACCAATTCTCCATCCACACCCTGTCCTCCTAGTCCCAGCCACCTGCAGGCTTGTATCCATACTGAGGCAGAGGCAGGCCTACTGGCTTCCTTCCTAGGCTTATGGAATGTTGGGAGGGCCGAGTGGTGAAAATGTGCCACGAGAAATGCCAGTGTGACCCTGGCCACTTGCTCATCCCGACCCTGGGCAATTCCTGTGCTTCTGGCCAACCTTTGTGAATAGGGCTGGTAATTTTACTTGTTGTAGGATCAGATGCTATCATGAACAAACATCGTGCAAGAGTGGGACGACTTGGGTACAAACTGGACAAGTTCATTCTCTGCATGGTAACACCTCAAAGGTACCTGCTACCCAATCCTGGCCACGTCAAGTTCTGAGCTTCAATGCCCACAGGCAGGTAGCTGTACCCTGACTCCAAGTCTCCTGGGATAGGCATGTTAGCACCCCCAAAGATGTCCTTGGTATAATTCAGTGTCAGAAGCCTTGTGACTCCCACTGTCTTTGGCCCGCGTGTGGGACCTCAGTCTCAGCAGCTGCCAGCAGCTCAGCCTGCTGCATGAAACTGCCTCCCTTCTGTTCAGCTGCCCACATCATTCACTGCCCCTAGCAGCTTGCCCTCTTGCCCAGCCACCCCCGGCTCTGCTCCAGCAGGCTTTCCTGCTTTGCCACGTGTCTACTTCCTTGCCTCTGGAAGGTGCAAACTGATGTACCTCCCTCCAGGATCCAGATGCCTTCTGGAAATGGCAGGACAGGAACAAACAAACCATGGAGGGTCACAAGGAGCTCATGGTGGTAATACCCAAACCCTGCTTGCTTGGTAGAGATTTGCTGGCATCTTCCTTTACATGTTTTCCTGGGGTTTCCCAGCACCACTCTTTAGGGGGAGTTCTGATGCTCAGAGTCCTGCGTTTTTCAAACTCATAGTAGGCTCTGGATGCTCCTAGCAACCCCCTCATTTTATGTTGCTTTGAATGAGTGAGTGACCCACCCGAGATCACAGAGCCAGTCTGGGGTGCAGATCCCCAGGCCCTTATTTCATTGAGTGTTATTGTTTGTGAATAGAGGAAACAGGGTGTCTCTCTTGAGGGGTGAGCCTTCTGCCCCACTCCGCTACCTTCTTCTGACTCAAGCAGCCCTCTGCTTTCTCTGTTTTTTATTCCAACCCATATTGTCTTGACCTCCAGTCCCTTGGCCTCCAGTCCCTCAGAACCAGGCAGAAAGGGATCAGGTCCCCTCACCGATCCCTTCTAGGCAGGACTCACCGTGGCCAGGACGTTGCCCACCATCAGGACTGCCACAGCTGCCAGCATCCAGGGCAGGAGCCACCTCATGCCTGGAAGTCAGCGTCACAGGAGCTACGGCTCAGCCCAGAGGATGCAGATGCCTCTCCAGGGAGCTGGGCCAGGACTGGGCTGGCCCATCAGAGCAGCGGAGAGCCTTCCTCAGCCCCCGGGGGCGTTTGTCAAAGCGACATCTGACGTCAGGCCAACAGACTAGCCCTGCATTTTCCTCTAAAAAAACTTTTTTTTTTTCTGCTACTCTCCCCCTCTCTCTTTTTCTTTCCTCTGTCCCCACCTCCAGCCCAGCTTGGCCAGCCTCCCCGCTCTGACAGCTCTTAAAGGGAAAGTCCCAAGACCGACTCCACATGGGAAGGTGAATGAAT
>NW_022196913.1:104923389-104925347 GCF_008632895.1 Mastomys coucha | reverse complement strand
CGAGACAGGGTTCCTCTGTGGAGCCCTGGCTGTCCTGGAACTCACTCCGAAGACCAGGTTGGTCTCAAACTCAGAAATTCACCTGCCTCTGCCTCCCAAGTGCTGGGATTAAAAGCGTGTGCCACCACTGCCCTGCTGAATATTTCTTATTCTTGGTGGGACAGGGCTCCTGGTCTTGGTCCTTTCCAGACCCTAGTCAAAGAAATGTCAAATTTGCATAACAAAGAGATGGTGGGGGTGGGGGTGGGAGCTGAGAAGGAGTCTTTTCCAGATCCAGATCTACCTCCTTCAGCCTCAGCATCTCCTCATGGGTGCTGTTCAGTCTCTTGTCTCAGATGCCCCTGTTCCCTCCTGTTTCTGAATCTCAGAAAGACCAGAGTGGTTCTCAGCCTGGCACTATGGACAATGCAGATCATCTCCTGGGTACTGCCAGCCAGTGCCTGCCCTGTGTGTGCCCTCTTGCACACCATTCCCCTGTCTTGAGACTCCATGGCACCTGCTCACTGCTGCCTGTCTCCTACCAAGTATGAAGGCTCCATTCTATTCACAAAGCACTCCCCATTCCCCATTCCTGGTAGCTCAGTGTTGCTACCTGTTTGGAGCTGCAGTGGCTGTACCCACTGAAATCACTTGTGCTTCCCATAGGTATGACCCGCAAAAGGTGTCTCTGATGATTGATTTAGTCATTCACTCAGATAGGCCACCTCTGAGCCAATTCTAGGGGAATTCTAAAAGGGACCTCATTTCTTAAAGAGAGAGAGAGAGAGAGAGAGAGAGAGAGAGAGAGAGAGAGAGAGAAAGAGAGAGAGAAAGAAAGAGAGAGAGAGATCTCTATTCATCTCTCTGGTGTGTAATGTGATGGCTGGAGCTGAAGCAGCCATTTTGGTATAAGAACAAACCCCGGAGACTGATGAAATGGTCTGGGTTCCTGGGAGTTTATCTTGTTATTGAACCAAATATGAGATGAATCAGCAACTCATGGCCTTAGTCATGGATGTCCGGATATTTTGTTCTTTGGAGACAATCCATATTAACTGATATTTGAGAATTGAAGGGAATTATATGTGCAAAATGCAAAACCAAGTAGGGGTGTGGAACCATGAGACCAACCACCTCAACAGCTTATCATTTTCTTCTCATTAACTCTTTCAATTGGTTCTGTAGCTTGATCCTGGCAAAGCCAGTGTGCTAGCAGGTGACATTAAAGGAGTTTCCCCAAATACTGGGACCAATGAATCATTTATGGCCATTTGGCAGAAAGCAGGCATGGGCATGTACCTTTCAGCTGGAGTGATTGGCAGGCTCCTGTCTCTGGCAACTTCTCAGCAGCTGTTCCTTTAAAAACAAAACAAAACAACCCTCCCCCCAAAAAAACGCAACCCACTGAAATGTTCTACCTTTGGGGAAATTGAGGCTCTGAGAACAGAGTCTAGCATGCATCTTAGTGTAAAGAGCATAAATTCTGAGTATAAATTCTATGCCAAGTCATGGGTATAAGTAGGACTTTGATTCAGGTTGAGGGCAGGTGCCATAGCATTCTTTGATCTCTATTTCCACCCCATTCTCCAGCCACCTCTTCCTAAAATACGGCTCCTGACAGCTGCCTTATGTCTGTCACGTGTGACTTTCAGGTCTTACCCCATCTTGCTCCTCTGGTGAAAGGCGCCAGCATGCCTTCAATTCCCCGACACAGACCCAGACAGTCTTTCGTCTTTCAGGAGTTTCTCAGGATGTAGGACTCAGGACTCACTCTGTGGCTATCAACATAGCAGACATCATTTCCATCTGACCATTCCTGTGGATCAGGGCTGCCTGAAGAGAACTGGGTTGAATTCCTGCCTTCTGATACTTTCAGCTGGGTATCCTTGGAGAACTCACATGAGTTCTCTGTGCTCTGGCATCCTTCTTGTAGGTCCTGGCCCTGAGAAAGTGGTAGTGGTGGTGGTGGTGGTGGTGGT
>NW_022196913.1:104870845-104923059 GCF_008632895.1 Mastomys coucha | reverse complement strand
TGTGTGTGTTGTGGTTGTAGGCAAGAGTAACACAGAGCATGTACTCAGTAGGCCCCTTTTCTAATCCCAGCTACAGAATGTTCTCCATCTTCTTGGCTCCTGTCCTGGTAATACTCCCAGGGTGGGAGGCTGACCTAGGACATTTCTGTGCCCGACACCCCAGCCCTCCACACATATGCAGGTCGCAGAAGGACTGTGTTTGGCTGTCCCCTTGTTTCTTTTAAAGCTCTGCCTTCTCCTTTATCTCCGATAAGGTATCTGCAACTGGCTGGAGCTGCAGACAGGCAGGAGGTATCCTGGCAGATCTCCTGCAGCAGCTGTAAATAATAAATAAATTCCAAAGAGGAGATGGGGGAAGGGCGCACAGAATAGGGTCAGAGAACGGCATTCCTCCAGCAGGCAGCAGGCCGGCCTTACCAGGGCCAGATGCACATCAGATTCCAACCCAGTCCCAGGACCAGGTACCCCGAGGCTCCAAGGCTGACATCCGCATCGGATCTGCTCACAGCCTGTTTGCTTGCCACTTATTCATCCCATGGACATGTTGAGAGCTCACACTGTGCAGGTGGCAGAGGCCCAGGTCTATGCAGGTCCTGGCTGGGCTTTTAAGCATGCACATTGGTGGTTACACTGTTGATCTGGGATGTTACCCTGAGTGGCACTGGGTGGGTTGGGCCATTGGCCCAATGGCCCAACCTCCACCTCCTTTCCTGTGACCCGAAGGGACAATGCACCCTGGAGACCATACTACCACCTTCTGTACTCACAGTGCCTCTGTGGGGGGTGCTGCACTATGCTGGAGGCTCACCTAATCCCTTTAATGGCTGCAGCTAAGGGATGCTGGGTTTGGGTTTTATGGGACCTTGCCCTCTTATCTGCTTTGGGGTCCATCTGGGGCTCTGTCCAATATTTTATTCTGTGCTTGGGCACTTGGTTCTAGTCACAGTGATCTGAGCTAGGTGCAAGATGACTGCTGTTGGCCACCGGGGACACATTTGTCGTTTTGAATCTCTACGCTTCTGTGGCTTGGTCTTGCCTTGCGTACAGTAGGTATTCGATAGAAGTTTATTATAAGAAAAAAGTGGAGCTAGATAGATAGCTTAGTTGATAAAGTATTTGCTATGTAAGCATGAGGACCTGAGTTCAATTCCCAAAACCAATGCTAAAAATCCAGTCATGGTGGCATAAGATTTTAGTCTCAACATGGGGTGTCAGGGGCGGGGGAGGAGAGGTGGAACTCTGGCACTCATTGATCATCCAGTCTAGCTTAAGCTGGGAGCTCCAGGCTCAGAGACTTGTGTTAATTGCCCTTTTTGTTACTGTGAGACGTTGTTTCTATCTGGGAGAAACAACTTGAGGAGGAAAGGGTTTATTTTGGCTCACAACTGCACAGTACAGCACATCACAGTGAGGAAGACATGGGGTCCAGAGCCTTAGGGTGCTGACCACATGGAATACACAGTCAAGGAGCACAAAGAGGTGCATGCTGGTGCTCAGCTCGCTTGCTCCTTTTCATTCAGTCTGAGACCCCAGCCAATGGAATGGTGCTATCCATGGATAAGGTGGGCCTTTACTCCTCAATTAACCAAACCTGGATAATCCCCCCAAACCATGCCCAGAGTCTTGTTCCTAGGTGCTTCTAGATTGTTTTGAACTGACAATATTAATTACCATAGACCCTGACCCCAAAACAGCTCCTAAGGAATGATACCAGAGGTTGACTTTTGGCTTCCACAATTGTGTGTGTACAGGCACACACACACACACACACACACACACACACACACACATACATACATACACACACATACACACATACAGAATATAACATACATACTGGGCAAAGTTCTTTTATTTTTCGTAGCAGAAAAAAAAGAATGCCTGTTCTGTCTTTCTCATCTTTCAGTGATATTTAGCTGAAGGGAGTATGTGTCTTTCTGTGTGACAAGAAACAACGATGCTGTTGCTGACTACTGAGGCTGAGCATGACCTCCTTGTGGCAAGGTGAGAATGTCTTCTGTCTCTCACAGAGGGAAATACCAGAATGGCACTAGGATCTGGATCTCTGAGTGTGCTGGGGCTCTGAGCTCTGGGCTCCTGAGCTCTGGGCTCCTGAGCAATGGGCTCCTGAGCAATGGGCTCCTGAGCAATGGGCTCCTGAACAATGGGCTCCTGAACAATGGGCTCCTGAGCTCTGGGCTCCTGAGCAATGGGCTCCTGAGCAATGGGCTCCTGAACAATGGGCTCCTGAGCTCTGGGCTCCTGAGCTCTGGGCTCCTGAGCAATGGGCTCCTGAGCTCTGGGCTCCTGAGCAATGGGCTCCTGAGCTCTGGGCTCCTGAGCAATGGGCTCCTGAGCTCTGGGCTCCTAAGCTCTGGGCTCCTGAGCAATGGGCTCCGAACTCTGGGCTCCGAGCTCTGGGCTCCTGAGGTCTGGGCTCCTGAGCAATGGGCTCTGGAATACTCACAGGAGGAAAAGCACTTGTGGCTTAGAGGTCCTGCAGACTTGCTGAAAGAGCTGGGCACATGCCGCATCTTGGCTTCTGGGTGGTTTGGCTTGGCAGCGGCTAGCAAGTGGGCATTCCAGTCTGGGAAACAGTGAGCAGCTGCTTCACAGCTGCCATGAACGATGGCATGCTGCCTTTCTCCTAGGTTCCAGGGGTTCCAGGGAATGAGGGAAAGAAGGACAGAGAGGTAGATGAAAGCCAGTGTGGGATAGAAACACCTAACTCTTGAGCCATGCTAATGGCACGCCATAGTTCCACAGGGACCTCACTGAGACATCTGACTGCAGGCTGAGGCCTTAGGCCAGGCACCAATTGCCTCAGAGGTAGTGCAGTGCTAAAGGGGGGTATGGCGTCTCTAAGAGCCTATTCATGAGATTCACTGGAAAATCGGACGGCAAAACTAGGTCTGCACGATGAGCTCCCGTGTCAGCATGTTTCCAAGTAGCTCCTGTCCCCACTGAGTCCAGAGGACATCCAAGTAGAAAAGCATGTGCAAGTTAGACCTTGACTCAGCCTCAGGAGGTCAGGACTTTGTGAAAGGCCTTAAGTGTCACATGTGTGAGGTAGGATGATAGCTCACTTGTTTCCCTTGGTGAATGTAATCCACAGAACCTGAAACATGAATACGCATTATATTCATCTAGTGAGAAGACAGTCGTGCAGTTTTGCTTAATGAGACTTGAAGGAGTCCGAGGAAGGGGAAAGTAGACCTTGGATGGATGCCAGTCCAGAATCCCATTAGGAACAGTAGACACTGGGCAGGAGCTCCACCCAGAAGGGATGGAAGGAGCAGCATCGGAAACAAGACTCCACAATCGTCACTGTGTGTGTGGGCATCAGAGGCACACATGTTACAAGGTAGGTACAGGTTGTAGGATGTATATTAGAGATGCTGCCTACAGCAATGAGAAAGAGAGATGGATACCAAGATGGACCCAGAGAGGAGCCTGGCAATGGAGTGATGGGAAAAACCCAGGTGACTTTAGCCCTCTGCTCTCCACAGAAATAACATCCACCTCAGAGGAACTGGAAAGGGGGGAAAGGAAGGACTGTATAGAGGAGAAAGGAGAAGAAATCGAGAAGGGGGAATGAGAGGAAATAGTTGACTGGGGGTGTGTGTGTCAGGGTGGGGAGAGGGAATGGCAAGATGGGAGAAGGAAGGTCAGGTTCATATGAAACCAACTTCAGGCTTTTCCCAGTAACTTCAGTTCCAACAACCCAGCCCGAACATAATTGGATTGCCCTTCCATAGCCGAGTGCTCATGCCACCTGTGACACCTACAGCTTCTGTTCATGAGTGGACACATAATACATCAGGGATTGACCACAGAAAGAAGAGAGAGGAGGTCTTGTGGGGGAGGGAGAAGTAGATGGCATGTTGCAGGCACTGGGTAGGAGAGGAGCGACAGATTTTCTGGACATCTGTGGAAAATACTATGGGTTTTATTGGCCCAAATAACAGAAGACTATTTTCTTTTTTTTTTTTTTTTTTTTTTTTTTCTTGGTTTTTTGAGACAGGGTTTCTCTGTATAGCCCTGGCTGTCCTGGAACTCACTCTGTAGACCAGGCTGGCCTCGAACTCAGAAATCCACCTGCCTCTGCCTCCCAAGTGCTGGGATTAAAGGCGTGCGCCACCACCGCCCGGCGACTATTTTCTAATAGTGGTGGTCTTTGAGTTCATGATCCAGCTGTCACAAGCCCCATCTCTCTCCTTGCCTTGCCGATAATCATCTTCTGTGTCTTCTTAGATCTTCCCTCTGTGTGTACCCTGGTCTTAGGAGGCACACTAGAGTCAGGGCCAGCCCCTATGATGCCATCTTACTGAAACTATTTACTGATAGCATTTTGTTGAAACCTTTAAGTACCTGTCCCCAGATCCTGCCATATCCTGAAGATGTAAGGTATGAGGACTAGTTTTCTGTTTGATTTGTTTTCCATGTCAAGTAGACAAAAGCTAGAGTCATCTGAGAAGTACAAAACCTCAGTTGAGAAAATACCTCTATCACATCGGCCTATAGGCAAACTTGTGGGACTTTCTTGGTTAATGATAGCTATGGAAGGGCCCAGCCCATTGTAGACAGTGCCACTCCTGGACAAATAGACCTGGGTTGTATAAGAAAGCAGACTGAACAAGCTATGAGGAGCAAGCCAGTAAGCAACAGTCCTTCATGGGCTTTGCTTGAGTTCCTGCCCTCATTTTCTTTCAGGAGAGATTGTACGCTATAAGGTGAAATAAACCCCTTCCTCCCTAAGTGGCTTGTGGCTCTGGTGTTTTACGACAGTAATAGAAACCTAAGTTATGTGGGTAGGACTTCTGTCATCTGTGTCTGATGACTGTTCAGCTCATCTCAGATAGCTGGTTACCCACAGAGGTGTGTTTGAGGCCTATACCTTTTAGCTCACTCATATCTTTAGTTACCTCAAAATGCCCACTGGCGTCACCAAGGCATTTTTCTGGGTGCACTGTTGGTACCCATAGTCAGTGGTGCTCGTTCTGGACCTACACTTGCCTTGCTCCATTAGAAAAGCCTCAAACCTCATCCGCAGCACGCTCAGCTATAAATAGCTCATTCTTACCCTCCTACCCTTAAAAACCAGGGTGACTCAAGGGTGTCTGAGCAGCTGGGCTCTGTTTCTGTGTGTACCCCGGGCCAGATTCCCTTAAATCTATCATCAGCTTACATTTCCCCAAGGACAGGAAGTAGATGTGAGGAGGAACAGGAGGAGCCAGATAGGGCTTGACTCAGTCTGGAAGAGTGCGTAGTGGGGTTGGGGGATGTCAGACGGCGACTGGGTCTCTCACAGAGCCCGGCGAGCGTGCGGCGTGGACAGAGAGCAGGTCTGTGACAAGTGATACTTCTCTTTGGCACGGATGCGGCCTGGTGGATACAGATATAATTTCTTTTTTTTTTTTTAAATCTGGCAAGAGCACTAGGTTTCACACACTCCGGAGGCTGTGAGAGCCAGACAGCCCTTCCCCCCCAGGACAGAGTCTCCCGGTCAAGACTGTCTGGGAATCTTGGACAGGACCAGGATGGGATTTCTCTTCCTGCCTCTGTGGAGTGTGACATTCTCTGGAGTTGATTCTGTGGGTGCTACATCGTTTTGAGAGTGCTTCCCAGCGTTATATCCAGATCCCAGAGTGCAGGGAGACACAAGGATGTCACCCTGAGGAAACAATGTGACCATCTCCTTTCCTCCCTTCTTTACAGAGTGACTCAGATGCTCACCCTTACCTGCCCCTTACCAGCCCTCGGGTAAAATGAGTCCTTTTTGTCTCATAGGTGCCTGAAGGCTATGCCAGTAACCAGGTCTGAGCTGACAAAAAAGGACTCCAAAGGCAAGCAAGGGGACAAGCCACCTACAGAAATCTCGGTTTCTCTTTGTCAAGGAGAAAAAAACCAACAGACAATCAAACAAGCACTAATTAGGCCAGGCAGGACAAACAGGAGTTTGGTCTTTGGGTAAAGGGAGGAGAGAGGATTTCAAGCTTAGGAGGAGGAGGAAGAATTCCATTGTTACTAGAATAGAGCCTACTATTTATTGAGCTTACAGTACATACTAGGTGCCTCTTAAGGTACCTTTCACGTGTTAATTTATCAATCCTCATGACAGAACAAAATGCTTCCCGCACACCAGCTCCATTTACATATAGCTAAGTGAGGTGTAGAGAATTAAACCAGGAACCCCAGATTCTCTGGCTAGCCAGTGGCAGATAACAGTCCAGAACCTGCTCCTTATCTGTCTGTCTTCTAGCTCTCCAAGTGTTGTGGAGAGAGACTCTATCCTTGCTCATTAAGCACCTAGTGTATGCCAGACACAGAAAGAAGTTTGGCCAATACTCACAGTCTTGCCCTTTAAGGACATTAACATTACAGACAAAAAGTCAGTGATGTCTACTATTGTTGTAGTTGAGACAAGCCCACAGAATGATGAGCATACAGGGAAGCCTTTCACTCAGCCTGAGTGCAGGTGGGTGGGGCCAGAGGTAGACAGGAGCTTATGGATAGGATTTCCTAAGGTAGAGGGGGAGAGCATGACTTTCTATGTGGAAGGAAGATTAGTGGTTCAGGCAGATGGGGCTCTGTTTATTTTTGAGATTTTAAAGACCTCAACCTGATGGGGTACTCTGAGGTGCCAGGGTCTCTTAAATACTTGTTACCCTATGAAAGCCTGTGCTGACCTTCTGAGATAACACTGAAAAGAGATCAGAGAAAAAGGCACATAGTCAGGTGTTTTAGAATGTCCCCTATAGATGCTTCAGGGAAGGGACATAGCTGAGAGAGCATTGACAACAGGGAGTCTAGCTGGTGAAGAGGCTGGGTATGACAAGAGGCTGGGGCTCAGAAACATATGAGGGGCAGCAATGAGGAAGCCTGATGCAGAAAGAGAAGGTGTCAGGATGTGAGTGAGTCCATTTTCCAGGTGATGGGGGCTACGGAGAAGTTCTGACCAGTAACAGTGTAAGAGGTGGAGGCACACACATGATAAAATGGACAGGTAAGGGAGGATGGCAGAGCTGGGAGAATGGAGAGAAATGGGGGAGAGGGCTTTGCAGTCTCCATGTTTCTTGGGTGATGGACTCATGACTGTCTGGGGGAGGTGGGAGCAATTTGTGGAGTTGTTGATGAATCAGGATTCTGTATCTATGGGGAAAGAAAGCTCCATGTTTCCATTCAAGCCAAGTGGTGAGTCGGAGTGAGGACAGCTCTAACTGCCAAGTAGTGTGCTGCTCTGGGCCACCACAGCAGTGCATGTCTATGTGGAGTGCAGTGATGGAAGAGTGACTGAGGTTACAGATTTGACATGGGCATTTAAGGCAGAGCTGCAGCCAGGAACCATGGCCCACACTACCGCCCTCAAAGTACTTAGGCCTTACGTAACACACCCAGGATTTTCTCCCCATAGACACCTCTTGTG
This sequence comes from Mastomys coucha, assembly GCF_008632895.1. Taxonomy (NCBI): domain Eukaryota; kingdom Metazoa; phylum Chordata; class Mammalia; order Rodentia; family Muridae; genus Mastomys; species Mastomys coucha. The sequence continues at coordinate 104,915,633 of NW_022196913.1, read as the reverse complement.
GGCCCAGCTAGAGAGTTCACCTTCCCTGCTGCAAATCCTTTGGCTCTTCCCACAAGAATGTAAAAAGCTGCCACACATAAAGCACACGTGTTCTTTGTGGACTGCAATAGCTGCACACATGATCAATTCTTTGCTATCTGGGGATTCTTTTCTTTATGTTCTTTGAGCTAAGTGTCTGGCCCACAGCCAATTATGTGCAATTGGATGCAAAGTTAGAAAGAACTGGGAAGGAGACAAGAGAACACAAAGAGAAAAGAAGAGTTAGTGAGATGGCTGGCTCAGTGGGTAAGGGAACTTGCAGCCAAGCCCGAGAACCAGAGTTCATTTCCCAGGACCCACATGGTAGAAAGAGTGAGATGACTCCCACATGATGCCTCCTGACCTCCATATGAGCACAACAGTACACATAACTCACTTCAAAAACAAGAAAGTATGTGTAATAAACATTTTCAAAGAGGAAAAGAAAAAAGGAAAAATAATTTAAAAAGGATGAATGAATGAGTTGGTCAAGTTAAAGCCTTGCTGACTGGCTGGCTGGATGTGGGAAAGATGGGTGGACGTGTGTATATATGGATAGATGTGAGGATGGAAGGCAGTTTGGATAAATGGATAGATGGATGGACAGATACTGATTATGTGGGTTAGAAACGGAATAAGGAGGCAGGGATTGGGGATGGCTGAAACACAACTTTAGAGTTTGTGAGCCATCAGGATGGGAGGGCAAGCCTGGCGTCTGTGCTCCACTGGCTTCAGAGAACTTAGAGAAAGTGGGCAGAACTAGGCCTAAAGCTCTAGAGATTGGAATCTTGATATATCTATAAGTGGTGATATGTGAGTGACAGCAGCCTGGTGAACAATGGCCTGTGCTTCATGTCCACTGGGGCATCCTTGAGTACCTTGTGCATTACAGCATCCTTGACCCCTTGTCCAAGGCGGCATCCTTGTGCTCCCAGAAGGGTCTGTGTTCTCTCAGTCTCACACTCTTTTCCTGTGTGTCCCTGTGTATCCTTTCCCTCTCCAAGCCTCCGTTTCCTGTTCTGTAAAATGAAGTGTTAGATTCACGCACGGAGGAACATTCTACTTCACAAGCTTCCTGCCACCTTGGCCTCCAGCTCCTTCCTTAGTTGAGGGCACTTGGGGACAGCTTCTGGTTTTGGCTGGCTGGCAGCCTCTGGCTGAGGAGGTATCTGATCCCCTTATTTCTGCAGACTCTCTGGCAGGTCTGGCTCTGTGTGGGCAGCCATCCCACACTGTCCCAAGCTTGTGCTTACCCTCGGTCACAATACTGCCTGTCTTCTCTCCTCCAGATCTGGGTTAGATAAGCCTGGTTATTTCTCTCTCTTCCCTGTGTCTCATCAGTTCCACATCTGTAATGAAAATTACAAAAGTTGGACACCAGGAGCTTTTATGAAAAGCACACTAAAACATTTAGGAAGTCTGGCCTGAGGTTCGCATGTGGAGACAGCAGTTACCTTTAACTCCAATGTATTTGTGTTTGTGTCTACAGTTCTATGTACTTTTGTTTGTCATGTGTGTATATGAGTGTTCTGAGTGTGGTGGGCAGAAAGAAATGCTGGATCCCATAGGGCTGGGCCTATGGGTGGTTGTAAACTGCTCAAATGGCTGTTGGGAGCCCAACTCTGGTCCTCTGAAAGAGTAAAAAGCTTTACTCACTAAGCAATGTCTCAAACTCCTGTTTTTTATTTTTTTACAGTTACATTGATTAAAACGAGGGCATAATACAAAGTCAACAAATGCTCTATACTGAGCCACACCCCAACTCCTTACTATTTTTTTAAAAAAGAAATCGAAACATACACATAGATGTATTTCTACATATATGTATACAGTAATACATATTTAGAAGCTAAGACAATACTGCTTTGTTGATTTTTTTCTCCATAACAGGTATTGTCTTATTTAATAATATACTCTCATTAAATTTAATATTACATTGACTCGGTGTCAGTCATTCTATATGTAACTCAAAAGACACAGGGAGATTTTCATTAATTCTACCATATGAAAGAATATATAATTTACCAGCTAACAGAAACATTTTATCTGTTACATTTTGTCTTAGAAAATTAATTGATAAGATAAACAAAAAATTCAGAAGCCTGATTTAAGCAAAACATTATTGGCCTATGGAAAGGCACGTAATACTACTTCTGTTCTCATATAACAGAAAACTCATATAAATTTGCAAACTAGACAAGTTGTAGTTGAGCACACATATTTTAATTCCTTTACTGTACTTAATGAATATTACAATAGATAACTCTCTCAGGCAATGGAGAATGATACAAAGATGGGGGAGGGGTAAAAATTTTCGTCTGAGTCACTTCTTTAACGGGACATAATAGGCTATATATCTTGGTGCCATCTGTGGGGGCCTTGTTTGAAACAGATGTATGCCCTGTGTATGACAAGCCAGCTCCTCTCATTGGAAACAGCTTGTTTCCAGCTTTCCAGTTCCAGTAGGCTTAGGATCTGGAACCAGTTCCATTAGAGTTCAAAGCATGTGACATTTTATCATTTGCAATGCCTTCCTGAGGGGTAAGACTCTGTAGCCCTCCTGATCTCTCAAGATTTTTTTTTTTGATACTATCTTTATTCTCTGTCCATTCCTTACAGCTTCCCTCTACTGAAGTTCAGTAGCCAAGCACCACACACAGCTCATTAAAGACTTTCAGATGTATCCTTTTTGGACCTCCGTTGCTCTCTCTGCTTGTCCCCTGCCGGGAGTGAAGGGTAGTGGGAAGTTGGACTTTGGGAGCCTGGGGCCCAGGGAGCTGCTGTGTGAAGGTGGTAAGAAGGACGCTCCTTTGGGTGAATCTTTTTTCCTCTAGCCTTGGCCCAGAGCTTCAAAGCACAACTTTGAAGCTTCTCTTGCAAGTGTTCCAGGCTGCTGCTGTTTGTGTGGGAGAAGCCAGCACCATGTGTTTCTGGTTCTGTTTACTCCACATAAAGAAGTACTGGTGGCAGCTGGGAATCCATCGGCTCAGCACCATGCTGTGTGCTGGGTAAAACCCTTTGCCTGTTGCTTGTGGATGTGGCTCTTTGGTGACACCTGCAGTGCCTAGAAAGTGACCTGTGGAGATCAGGGCAGCATTCCCTCTGCCCTCCCTGAAATGCCCCACTTCTCAAATTCTCTCCAGCTGCCTGAGCAATGGCTCAAAATAAATCTCTCATGGTCTTTCTGAAACTCCACAGACACATGTCCCTTGTTGAAACTAACCCCCCATCCTCCCTACACTCAGTGCCCCGCCCCCCAGATGGTCCTGTCTTCTTGTGGGGTAGCCATTTTCTTGACTTGAAACAGGAAGGAGCAGCGACTTATACAATTGACTTAAAAAGCTCAGGAGACTCAGAAAGCCACAAGGCCCCTCCCCAAGGTTCTATAAGCAATGACAACTGTTGAGAGGGGTGTGTGCTGAGAGGCCACCTGCAAGCCATGCAGAAATGAAGGTTCCACCAGTCATCGTCACGATGCTGGGGTGGGTGATGCAGCTGCTTTTGAGTTCTGTAAGTAACCACAGTAAACTCACTGGTTCACCAGGCTAGACTTGGGGAGGGATTGCTTCTTTAGTCTTTTATCACTGTCCTTTCAGGATTAGACATTTGCTTATAATTTCTTTGAAATACATCATAAAGATTGTCTTCTATATATCATGGAGATTGTCTTCTATACTGGGTGCATTGTGTATCCCCAAATCTCTGCCTACCTGGGAGCATTTCAACTTGGAGATCTGGATTTTTGTAGATGTTATTGCTTTAGGATTTTAAAAATTATCTTGGATTGAAGTTGGGCCCTAAATCCTACACTGCTCTCCTTAGAAGTAGGGACGAGGGCAGAGTCACACAAAGAGGAAGTTCTGTAAAGATGGAGAAACAAATGAAATGACACAGCTGTGAGCCCAGAGATGTCAAAGGTGACATCTATAGATGCCAGAGAAAGAACCAGACATGTTCTCTCCCATCACAGACTGCTAAGGAGCCAGCCCTGACAGCTAGAACTAGCCAAACAAGCCTGGGCACTGTCTGAAGACATGATAAACGCTGAGGTGTAGAGAGCCTGGGAGTGGACAGACAATGAGTACCAACTGGGGAAAAGTATCCATTCCCAAAACTTGCCCAGTTATAGATGTTGCCCTAACCAGTCTCATTGCCCTGTAACTTCTGCTGTTTTGTGCTGTGTTGTCCATGTTGTCTAGATGTGGTCTCCAAAATTATCTATCTCTCTGTCTCTGACTCTGTCTCTTTCTATGTGTGTCTGTGTCACTCACACACACAACACACACACACAACACACATACACACACACGAGAGAGAGAGAGAGAGAGAGAGAGAGAGAGAGAGAGAGAGAGAGAGAGAGAAAGCTATCTATGTAGTTTAATACCGCTAGAGCTATCTCTCTCCTCTCTAGTCTCTCAGTCCGTCAGACCTTGTATCATCTTTGGAACCTCCCTCTTCTATTTTCTCTACACATCCACCATGAGGCCATCTTTGTTTCTCATTGTTCCTCAAGATTATAATATCATTCTTAACTGAGTAGCAAAGCCACTTCCTACCCAGATTTGTTAAGATGCCATCTTTTGTATGTCTGAAGACAGCAAAAGTATACTCACATATATAAATAAATAAATCTTTAAAAATAAATAAATAAGATATCATTTACACAGATGGACTCAGTCTGTGGTATCAAGAACAGCAGCCTTTCTCTCTAACTCTTTATTCAAATCCATAAGCCTTACCTACAATTATACACACTTTATGTCATTACAGTTGTTGTTTTTCCTATCTGAGTATGTAGTTCAGGAGGGAAGGGTTTCTCTGTTTCCACTATTAAGACTGTGGTGTCTCAGAGCAAAGCACGTTACAGGAACACAGTGGAGATTAGCTGCTAGAATGAGTGAATGATTGAATGGATGGATAGACGGATGGATGGATGGATGGATGGATGGATGGATGGATGGATGGACAGATGGATGAATGAATGAATGGGTAAATGAATTCTGGTGCCAACTAGACCTTTAACAAATTCATTGTACTTCTCATTAGATGATCAGGACCCCAACTAACTACAGATTGAGTGCTCATATCTGGCTGAAAGACATGTCAGATTAGCAAGATGGGTCCAGAATAAGGAACTTTTATGTCTATACAAGGCCATATTCCTATCTGCCATCACTAGCCTACCCACTCTGCCCATACTGCTGGTGAAGGTCATTACCCTCCTCCCCTGCTGCTGCCCTCTCCAGCCCACCCAGGGCCATAGTTGGGGTAGGCCTAACCCTGCAGATCCCTTCTTCCCAGCCTTTGCATTCTCCTATCAAGCCCTAGGCAGCCCTCTCCCGTGGCGCACAACGTGCTGATCTTGTGTCCTTCCCATGACTTACCACTGTGAGCTCACTCAGAAGCCATGTGTAATTTTAGAGATAATAGAAGATTTATGCTTGCCTGTGAGGGGAAGCTTGTGGCTAGTTAGAGAGTCCCTAAGCCCACAGAGGGCCTCAGGCTTCCATCCCTCTAGCCCTGTGTTTCTCAGATCCTGGTGGTTTTGTTTGCCTGCTGCGAGTGATGAACAGACATCTCAGGAATGCGGTGTAAACCAGTGTCAGCCTTGTTCATACACGTGGCCCAGAGGTGGAACTCAGGCTTGGATGCACTGTTTAGAGCACTCATTCATCTCACAGACACAAGCCTGAGCTCAAGGCAAGCTTGAGCCAAATTAATGAGGAAGTTGTATTTCAAGATCACTTTCACAGTCAATTGGGAACCGAAGGCAAGAGGATAAGGGAGGCTTAAGAAGTATTATTAATGAGTATCAGACAGATGTGGGATCTCATCCCACTCTGAACCATCAGTTGTTTGAGATTTTCTGGGTGTTAGTCGACTGGTCCGAGATGCAATGTTCACAGAAGCTGCTGGAAAGTTACACGACAGGGTCAACATCATTCAACACAGTTGGCCTTTCAAATCCAATTGATCTTTGACACCCAAAGGGAAGGCTGTTGTTCTCATGTTACTGAGAAGGGCTAAGAAGGGCTGATCAAATCACATAGCAAATGCATGGTAGGACTAGAATCTGAAGTTCCAATCTTATTGACTTATCAGCATCACTGTAGCTGTAAATATACATTCAATGGTGATTAATTCCTTGAATGCACCAAATTCCTACAAGGTACCAGGCACATCTCTTCTCAATAAGGACACAGCAGAGCCCAGCACAAACTGGATCTGGTCTCAGAGAGGAAAATCACGTAATAAATAACCCATCTCACCAAGCAAGATGATGATGGATCCTGTTGATGCTGCTGCAAGGAAAGTCAAGGTAACATGCCCCCAAGGCAACATGTTTAAAGGAAGGTGATCCAGAATTGCTGACATTTGAGTTGTTCCTGAGTCTGGAGACAGAGCAGAGCCATCATAAGGTGAGAGCTTTGGACAGAGCAGAAATAGGCACAGGCTTGAGAAATGTTATGTCTGTTGTTGAAGAGCAAACAGGAGGGGAGTAGAGAAGAGTCCTGAGTGGTGAGAGTGTGTAGCAAGAAGACAGGGAAATTGACAGGAGCCAGGTCACAGAGCAACAGGTTGGCTGCACAGGTAACTTAGGTGCAGATGTGTTAGTCAGGGTTCTCTACAGGAAACCAACCAACAGCTAGAATGAACATACACTACATAGGGGATTTATTAGCCTGGTTTACATGGTAAGGCCTGCACCTTCCAGCAGCTACCTACATGTTAGAATCAGTGTCTGCTCAGTCTATGAAGATGGATGCCTCAGTGGTCTCCATCTGATGCTGATGGCTGGAGAATTCTTGAGGGTTAGAGATGCTGAGTGATGGTAACCAAGGATGGAAGCTGTAGCAACAGCAGCAATAGCATAGATGCTGTGGTGGTTTGAATGAGAATGGCCCTCCACATCTTTGAATACACAGTCATCTGTTGGTAGAAACGTTTGGTAAATACTAGGAGCTATGGCTTTGTCAGGGGAAGTATACCACAAGGACAGCTTTGAGACCATAATTGCTTCTTGTCGGTCTCACCAGGCTCTTTCTGACTCCTGCTTGGGATATGTGAGCTCTTAACAGGTTCTTTAGCTACCTGCCATCATACCTTGACTCCTGCATCATGGACTGTAACCCTCTGAAACCACAAGGACAATTAAATGCTTTCTCTTATAAGTTGCCTTGATCATGGTGTTCTATCACAGCAATAGAAAAGTAACTAAGCCAGAACTTGGTACCAGGATTGAGCTATTCCTGTGAAAAACTTGGCCATGTGGTCTTCTGGAGGAATGTGAAAGATTCAGGGACTCTGGAAAGTGGTGGAATGCTGAAGGCTGGGCTTAATGGGTTGTCTTAGTAGGAGCTTGGGAGATGTAGAGTTGAGAACTCTGAACTGTGGAGGCCTAGATCAAGAGGCTTCAGGAGGAAGCAAGGACTTTAACAACATCTGAGCCAGAGACTGTTCTTGTGATGGTTTGACAAAATAACAATCTTGCTTCTTTCTGTCTGTTTCCCAAGAATTTTCCTAGGCCTAAATTGGAAATTAATGGACAAATATTTTTGGAGGTAGAGCTTTCAAGAGAGCCTAATATTGATCCTGTCATTTAGTTGTTAGTAATCACTCTTATTCAGCGCTACAATAAAAACAAAGCCATAGGGGAAAATGAACCAGAAAATTATACAGTTTTGGGAGAGAAAGAGCAGCAGGAGATTTAACGTGAGACCCCCAGGCTTGAGCTGAAATAGATATGGAGATTAAGGAGAGGCCCAATCCATTTTGGAATAAAGGAACAGATACCCTCAGGCCAAGAACCCACCCAGCTAAGCTTCCAGCATGTGAAAGGAAGCACCTTTAGGAAATGTCTGCTCCTAAAAACAACAACAAGTGAAAGTTGCTGCATATGTGATTCATTGGGGCCAGGCTTCATCTCAAAAACAGGACTGAGCTTGGAAATGTCATCTATGTGGTTCCAGCTTCAGAGTCATGAAGGATACACAAGTAATGGGGTCATGGATATTCCTCAATTATTAAATAGAGTCACTGAGCCCAGGCAATGCATGGCTGGGAAGTGCCCACACGAAGGCCCCAAGAAGGCAAAGGGCCCTGAGAAGCCATTGCATGAAGCTGAGAAAGTGGAGCCTGGGTTATATTAGAGATCCCAAAATGTTTCAGATACCAGAGCCATGGGATAGCTGCCAAGAAGAGGGGCAGACACGGAGTGGAACTAGCTAAGATCAAAGGGTAGAGCCATCTAAACCCTTTCGTATCCAACATGGAGTTATAGGATTGTGTGAGAACCAAAGTTACATTTTAAGTTTTCATCACTGTGCCTAAGACAGCTATGAAACAAAGATGCTCTGACCTGCAAGCCCCTTGCCCATGGACAGATACCTCCTAAGATGGTGGAGGCTATTGCTTATGTAAGATAACAAGCCACATGTTTTCACTCCCCTAAACATGTACACGGGAGGTACCTAGGTAGGAAATACATCAAGATGGATGCTTGCTCCTGATTGGATGTAGGCAGGAGGTGTGCAAGCTGGAACTATGTCAGGCTATATGCTTGTCTCTGATTGGTCCTGATGGGAAATATGAAAGCCTTATAGGTTTGCCTTTTTAATCCCCTGCTAAATGTGCCTCTGGACATCAACCTCTAGCCTCCACATGTGTGCTCATATGTATATATCTTCTCCCCATCTGGAATAGGTAAACTCTGGGAACCCAGGAATGAATCTGGCCAGAGTTCATCATCCTGTCAGTATGTTATTAAAGGTTGCTTAAAATTTGGCTCAAAATTGTGGTAGTGGTCTTCTTTGCTTCTGGGATGGACTAACATTTCCAAGCTTGCTCTTCTGGGTTTCTTCCATATGCCTCATTCCTCCCTTTGGAATGGGAATATACATTTTGTGCCATCATGTGTTGGAAGGATATGATTTTTAAATTTTGTTTTATAGGGGGTTGTAATTAAAAGACTACCCCAAGTCTCAGAAAGGACTTTGTACTTTAAAAGTGTTGAAACTCTAAAAGATGGTAAGGACTTCTGAGTTGAGTTGGATGCATTTTACTTTATGATCCAGCAATGAGCCTATGGGAACTAGGGAATGTGATATGGTAGTACAGATGAGAATGGCCCCCATTCTCATTCATGTTTAAATACTTAGTCTCAGTTTATAGAACATTTTGGGAAGGATTAGGAGGTGCTTTTTATATAGGGAAGGATAATTGAAATGCTTAGTGTGACATCAGCAGGTAAAAATAGAGAACAGCAACAGCAACCGACAGGGAAAGGCGTTTGGTGGGAGGAGCCATAGGCTTCGATTTAGCTAAAAGGACTGTGGTAGTGAGAGGTGTCCACATCAGTATGAGACGAGGAGAAGTCTGGTCTCTGCTCACTTTGTTCAATCCTATAGGGATATAGGCTTGCAGTCCCAGTGTAGGAAAGAACTGAGTGTGTGTGTGTGTCAGGGGTATGGAGGGGGTAGAGTGAATCTAGATACTGGAGTCTCTTTTGGAACTTTGCTCTTCTAGACACTGCTAGGCAGCTGCTCATATGAACTCACGGTGGTAATGATAGAATGCACAAGATGTATAGCAACATCATGCACAAGACAGGCACAAGCTCAAGCCAGATCAAATTCCAGCATGCAGAGAAAAGATGAACAGAGGGTTTTACCCTTAGCTGAGGAGATTGCCAATTACAGCTTCTGGGAGAGAAAGAGTCAACTTTTCTCAAGAATGTAGCCCCTGGCAAGTTGGCCAAGCTCCAGCAGAAGGCCACATGCTCCAAAATACCTCACAGATTGGACACGATGAGTGACCAAAAGAGGCCTCTAAGTCGGGCGGGGAGGGAAGAGGATGTATCTGCAAAGAGTTAGGGGAGGCTTAAATACGATAGAAATAAACTGTACAGAAATATAAAGATACTACTAAAAGGCTTGCTAAAAGACCTTCTAGGGAAAATATGAAGGAAGAAATGAAGGAAGAAGAGGTTAGTTGCTTTTGCTGTGGTTAGCATCGAGCCTTCTCTGCTTACTCCCAATCTTTACGGAGTTTGCCGAGTACTATCCTTTCTTTGCATTAGAGCATTTTTCTCCTCATAAAATTATATGTAACTAGGCTAATTATGCAGCCAATTACTTATCTTTTTTTCCCATTCCCACCTGGCTAGGCTATGTCTTTTTTATTCCCTGATGCTTTGCAAGGACCCAGCACGCTGGCTAACATGTTTGACACATATTGAATGGATGGGAGAAACTGTGAATAAATTTAAAAGTAAAAGGGTGAGAGAGAGAAAGAAGATTCAGGGGCTGACCAAGATAAAGAGAACACAGCATAACCCTCCTTCTTAGACTGTTACTTTAGAGGAATTTAGGCTTGTGTGCTATTCCCCTCTCCCTACACTAACCCTGAGAGCACAGAGAGGGTGAAAAGGGATCTTTAAGGGCTTCCTTCTGACTCTCTCTCTAATCTCAATCTTTTGACTTTTCAGGACTTCCTTCCTTCCTTTCTTCTTTCCTTCCTTCCTTCCTTCCTTCCTTTCTTTCTCTCTCTCTCTCTTTCTTTCTTTCTTTCTCTTTTTCTTTCTTTTTTTATTTTTCAGCACAGGGTATATTTTAGCCATGATTTATTCTGTGCACAGTTAAAGTATAATGTTCCTTGGGTTGGAGGAAAAGACGCTCTCAGACCTCACAAACCACCTGGAATGGAGCGTAAATCAGTCATCTTAGGGACAGAGGTCAGCTAAGAGAGCTAATTGTCTCTGAGAAAAATACATGGTTAAGAAAAGTTGCCATTCTGGAGTCAGCTGTCTTAGAAGTCAAAAGGTATCAATTCCTAACAGGTATTCCAAGACTGACCTGAAGGTTAATTTTAGGGGTGAATAAACAATAGAACATGGTTCATTATGAAGCACATAGTCTGTTTACAAACATGTAAAACAACAGGGATAATCTGGTTGTTTTTGACTTCTGACATTTGGCTTTGAGGTCCTGCCTTATTGTGGTAGTTCAAATGAAAATGGCCCTATAGACTCATAGGGAATGACACTGTCAGGAGGTAGACCCTTATGATAGTAGGTGTGGCCTTGTTGGAGGAAGTGGGTTAATGGAATCAGACATTGATATCTCAGAATCTCAAGACTGCCTAATGGTCCACAGTTTACTTCCTGTGGCTTGCCCATCCAGATGTAGAACTCAGCTCCTTCTTCAGCACCATGTCAGTCTGCATACTATCATGCTTCCTGCCATGATGATAATGGACTAATCTCTGACCTGTAAGCCAGCCCCAATGAAATGTTTTCCTTTATAAGAGTTGCCATGGTCATGGTGTCTCTTCACAACAATAAAAACCCTAAGACTAAAGTTGGTACCAGGGACTGGAGTATTGCTGGGATAGGGTTGACCTTGTTTTTGTTTGGAGGAATGTGGACTTTGGAACTTTGAATTAGGAAAGCAGTTGAATGCTTTAAGTGGGACTTAATGGGACTTGCTAGTAGGAACATGAAAGACAGTAGTGCTGAGGGTGATTTGAACTGTGGGGGCCTGGCTTAGGAGGTTTCAGAGGAGAAGAATTTTAGCATGCTTCCTAGAGACAATCCTTGTGATATTTGGCAAGGAATGTGGCCACTTTTTGGCCTTGTCTGAAAAGTCTGCCTGTGGTTAAAATGAAGAGCTTTCGATTAATTTCATTGGTAGAGGAAATCTCAAAACAGCCTAGTGTGGACTCTGTCATGTGGATATTAGTTTTCACTCTTATGAAGACTTATAATGAAAGGAGCAAACTAAGCAAGTAAAGGTACAAAGTATACATATCATGGAGAAAATGGGCACCAGGAAGTGGAATGAAGATAACGTCCGTGTTCAAGGAGAAAAACAGATTAAAGAAAAGATGTGAGGTGGGAGGAACCAGTGACTCAGTGATAGCAGGTTTTGTTGCCATTCTGTAGAAGAGAACAGAGGAAGACATGTCCCTAGAATGGGTAACAAAAAATTGATGAATGATATTGTCAATAGAAGTTAGGAAGATGAAATACATGACTTTACATTGGAGAAAAAAAGATATCAAGAATCTTTTCTGGAGCAAAATGATTGAGAGAAGCCATGAGATGATGAATGGACATAGCAAGCTGACATTTGGTAACACACTTGGAGATGAATGGATGGATGTGAGAGACAAGTTAAAGACAAATTGGCTTTCTGCAGACACCACTCACCTAAGAAAGATGTCCACACTAAATGGCTTTCTGTAGCTACCTTCATGTCCTCCGTGGGGATTCTGCCTGACACTATGAGCACCACACCCTATCCTGGGACTGGATTTTCCTAAATGAAATTCATCAGCAACCTAGCCCCACCCCCTGGCCCTAACTCCAGACACTCCTATTCATACTAGGTACCTGTGGCTGATAATAGTTAGCATTCTAGCACAAGAGAAAGAAAGCCAAGCTTTATTAGGACCCTGAGGCTTCTTTCAGAACTGTAAGACCTAAATACTGTGGTATACATGCAGAGCCAGCATGAAAGGAAGGAAAGAGAAGACAGGGGGAACACGGGGCCTAACATGGGACTGTGGGTAGAGACATGGTTTCCAGACTGGTTTAATGAAAGTCCTGTCAGCTAGACCACAGCCTGAGGCCAGCAATATCCCTCCTGCAGCCAAAGATGACTGTGGAATCCCACACCACAGAGGAAATTCTTCCAAGTCATTTACTTCAAAATCCTCCAGGATCTGGGTATTTTGTTTGGAGTAGCTGAGTTGTTTTTGAGTGTTGTGAGGGTCTCTCTCTCTGCTTCAGTGACTTCATACATTCCAGTGGCTTCAGTTCCACTACATGGAAGCAGGTCTACACGTGCTCCTCCCATCCAGCTTCCTCCAAGCCCCAGACTCACATGTCTTGTGGCCTCTCATAGATATTCTAGGGACATCATATCCAAAAGTGAGGTCTTGGTAGGACCTGAGAACTCTGTCTCCCCTTGTCTTTCCTTGTTGTTTACTTAAGCCAGAAAAATGGAATAGTTTCTTATAATACAGCATCTTGGCTTTGTCTCCTAAATGGGTCTTAGTCTTGTTATCTCTCCCCTTCCTATTGCCATTGCTGTGGCCTGAGCTTCCTCTGCTTTCTCAGGAAATCAGAGGTGAATTGTTAACTAGCCACCATTCAGTTGGTCCTCCTGTGACCTGTGACCAACAGCTTGAGTGTATTTATTTCACCCACCGTATCATTTTTTTTCAAAACATTAAATTGTACCTTATAACTCCCTCATTTAAACATGTCTTCATGATGACCTGATGAGGGCCATGCTGTTGATGATGACTTGACCTGTACCTGCTTTTTTTCCTTCCCATCTCTCCTGCCTTACCTCAGGGAGCACAAACATCCCACAGGCCCAACTCACATTTGAGATCTCTCCTGCAACACCTTTCCTTATGCTCCTGCCCTTCTGTCTTTTGCCACACTCTTGCCTTCAGACCTCCCCAAGAGGCCTCCTAACACTGCTGCTTGAGGCCCTCCTCCCTGTTGCCCACTTATTGCATACTACTGATCACAGTGGGCGTTAATTAGTCATGGGATAGAATCCACAGCTGCCTTGTTCATAGTGTTTCAAAAGTCACCCTTGCCAAAATTTAAATGTTATAAGTTTAGCTGGAGACCTAGTATGCTGTGAAGTACCTTGTAGGCATTAATATTAAAAAAAATGAAAGCAGCATGTGTGGATCTTCTGCATCTTTCAGGCGCCCTGGTAATTAAGGACAAGGCTAATTACAACTTTTGTAGTCCTAGCAACTAGTTTTGTTTTCAAATTGCACTTGTTAATTATTCCTTATCAATTGCATATGAACACACTAACATTACTTGGCACATGAGTGTGTTTCAGATTCTATGTGAGATCATAGAAATCTGCAGGTAAATAAGGCATGGGTCATAACCTCACACCCTTCACCTTCTCACACAGCTATGGGATACCTCTTTGCCCACCTCTTCCCTCTGAAGCCGGTTCACAACTATACTCACCAATCAGCTCACTCCAGCAGGCATCTGGGGTCAACTCTGTTTAAACTCTATTATTTAAATAAGAAACTACTTTAAAAGATTTACTAAAAAAACTATAGGGTCATGTGTATGTCATGAGACAGCACACAACATTATTTTTCAAGGTGTCCTTAAATATACTGAGTTCAATATTCTCACAAAGTGGCTTATGGTTGCTGAGTCTCTCAGAGCAGAACTTCTTTCTTCCCCTTGCATAGATTATGCATGTATGTCAGGATGGGCCCACAGCAGAATAGTCTAGCCCTTATTTACAAAGGTATCAGACTACCAACAAATAGTAGTTGTAGCTCCAACTCCAAATTTTGACATACATTGTAACCCAAAGTGAATTCAGACTGTCCAGTTGGAGATGGGATCCACTGCCTGTTTGTATATATTTTAAAATGATATTTTGAATAAAATTTAATTATGCCTCAACTAAAACAAAGAAGAGGGCACGGAGAGAAGACTGAGAATGTGCTTAACTAGACTGAGGGGTGAAGCAAAGCAGAGCCTTCTTCATGTTGGAACCACTGAAACAGAATTGGCATGATATATACTTACAAGTCTAGCCTTTGGTAAGGCAGAAGCAGGAGAATTGTGGGTTACAGGACAGCATGAACTACATAATAAGACCCCATCTCAAGTACTCCGAGGAATGAAACATAAAGCCAGATATGGTATTGTACACCTGCAATTTTACAATTGGAGAGCAGAGACAAGAGAATGGTTACTTCAAAACCAGCCTAAGACAGAATAAGTTTCAGGTCAGCCTAGGTTACATAATGAGACCATGTCTCCTCTCATGGCACATCTGGGATTCGATGCCCACTGGCATCAGAGAGCCTGTGAGAATGTAGACAATTGAATGATTCAGGGTGTAGCCCTAGAATGTTTGGGAAATGAAATAATCCAGGCATTTGAAAAAGCTGATTAATTAAGATCGTAAGATTTACCATCTGTTGGATGCTATTTCACACACAGAAAGGCCAAGAGAGAAAAAGATACAGTGGAGAAATACTCAAAGCTTGATGGAATCATGGGTGAGTTTTTTCATTCTGGTTTGTATTTCAAACTTTTTTTCATAGTGAACCTTTATTTTTAATAATCACAATAAAAATAAAATAAGCATTGTCTAGTTTCTTCAGCTGAGCACTTGGACTCCCTAGAACATTCCATACTCCAATTCTGAGTCTCAACGCCCATGGCCATGGTTCCCGCCATGAGGGTTAGGAAAGGGCTGCATCCAGATCATTAAGGCAAACCTGCTATTGGCATCCTTCTGGACAGGGCCCAACTTGTTGCTCAGGTGAGTGTGAGTCATTTACCTGTTCAGTTACTCACTTTTCCTTTTTCTCTTTTGGAAGCAGCTGGCTCTGCAGAGCAGACGGAAAGCGTCCTGAAGCATATCCTGTAGGTCAACAACCAGGATGTCGGCACACTACCTTTTAGACTAAATGAGGCCAGACACACAGGATCAAATTGGTTTGTTACTTCCCAAGGACTCAGGAACAGCAGAGCCCAGGCTTGAGCCTGAGTGAGTCTGCTAAAGGTTGTTCTTTCAGATGCCTCTTCTGGCTCCTGGCATCACTTGAGGTTTACTGAGGTTTCACGGGTGTGAGGCAACCTGTCACACCTCCTTCTTCACAAGCCAGAGTCCCATCCTCAGAGCATTTAATGCCTTAACCGTGGATTCAACCCAGGTGGGTGGCAAGCCCACGCTTTCCATTACCCAAGTAAGAGTTGTTGGTCTGTACTCCCACCCATGATGTCAAGTTTTGAAAGGAGGTGACACGAATGGGACATTGGGTGACCCAGCATTTTCCAGTGAAGTTCCTGCTGTGCACAACATGGGGTGGGGATGGGGAATGCTACTTTTCCTGCAAGCTCCAGGGCCCCTCTCTCAGAAGAACAGTACATCTTCCATTCAGATCTTCTGGGGTTCAGGATGAGAGGGGAGCCAGGTAGAAGAGAGAGATCCTGAAATCCACAGAGCAAAAAGAGCCTCATCTTCCCCCTCGATTTTCACTAGCTATCCAGTGGGAAGGGAGCAGGGTTTCAGAAGCTCCTAAGGGATTGGAAGCAAAGGACAGCATTCTGTTTGCCCAGTGTTTACACGAGGAGCTGCTTACTTTTTCCTTTCTGGTTTTAAATTCACGGCCACTCAGACATCAATTCCTACCAGGATGGAAGCCTGGGACCACGTGTACCACATGTACTAACATAGACATGTGCTCCCCAAACACCACAGGCTGTGGTAATTTCTGGAGGATATCTCTAGCCTCCACCTCATCCCGAGTCACACACAAGTTGTCCATGTCTGAGTTTTTCCAGGGGCAAGCTTGGGATAAGACGCACATTTTGGGGAAGTGTATGCGAGACCATTCAGACATCCCACATAAGGGGATTAGATTAATATGGATGGTGAATGTTGATTGTGGAAGTGATGAGATTTATAATCATAGTGGAAAAAAAAAATCTCCGGGCATGTGAGCAGTTATCTAGATTAGGTTAAGTGAGTGTGAAACTCACCTTAAATGTAATCCATACCGTGCCATGGACTGAATAATGGAAGAAAAGAACTGAGCATAAGCATTTGTTACTCTGTCTCCTGACTGTGAACACCGTGGGACTAGCTACTTCACTCTCCTGCTGCCATGCCTTCCACACCATGGTAGAATGGATCCCCAGAGACCAAAAACCTTGAACCAAATAAACCTTCCCTTCTTTAAACTGCATTTGTCTAATTTTTTTTTTCCAGGAACAAGACAGTAACTAATACACATTGAGAACCTGGGAAAACCCACCAGGGTTATCCAAGAGTGTTGTCAACTCAAGAGGCAACCACAGGTATCTGAGACCTTCCCCTGGGAGATGAGGGAGAAGGCACAGACTATGACTCAGAATCACAGCACATGGGCCAGGGAGAAGATGGAGACTATCTAGCAGCCTCAACACTCTGTCATGGTGGAGGCTGCTTCATGAGGGTCACTGTAAAAACAAATGTAGTGTTCATGTTGGTTTCTGCGATGATTGGGGCCATGAAATACCAGACTAAATCCTCAGAACAAGGCTTTCATACTAGTATGGACTTTTCTCTATCTTCAATTGACCTTGTCTAAAAAATTAGAAGTCACAAGATCCTTGTCTTAAATATCAAGTCTTATCTTTTTCCCATCTCTCCAACTCACTCTGTCCCAGCCATCCAATTGTTTCTGAGCTCTCAGATAGGACAAGTACCCTCCTGCCCTGGGGACATTTTTGTGATTTACACTCTGTTAGTTAGGCTTTTGTCCCTAGGAATAAAAGCCTGAGATGACAACTTCAAGGAGGAAGAGCTGATTTTGGCTCAAGGTTTCAGGGTTGTAGTTTATGGCTGGCTGGCTCCACTACTGTGGGACTGTGGTGAAGCAAACACCATGGTGGTGGTGCCACGTTGCTTAACTCATGGCAACCAGGAAAGAGAGACAGGCAGAAAGGATGCAAGAATGATATACCTTGTCCTAGGTGTGATTTCTATTGCTCTAATGAAATACCATGACCAGAAGAAACTTAGGGAGGAAAGAGTCTATTTGGCTTACCCTTCCAGATCATAGTCCATCACTGGAGGATGTCAAGTTAGGAACTCAAACAGGTTAAGGACTGGATGTAGGAGCTGATGCACAGGCCATGAAGAAGTGTTGCTTACTGGCTTGCTTAGCCTGCTATCTTATAGAACTGAGAACCACCCACCTCTGGTGGGGCTCAGGATGGCCCCACCCACAATGGGTTAGACCCTCTTTCATTTATCACTAATTAAAATGATGCTCTCTAAGCTTGCTTACAGATAATCATATGGACCCATTTTCTCAATTGAGGTTCCTTCCTTTCAGATAACTCTAGTTTATGTTAAGTGGACACACACACACACACACACACACACACACACACACACATTATCCAGCACATTCCCAGCCACATTATCAGGAACGTACCTCCTTTAATAAATTATACCTCCACCCACAATGGGTCTATCACTGGATTAAGCCTTGGATGAGGTCTGAGTCTTTGTGACCCAACTGCTTCTGAGTAACAGAACCTACCTCAGGAGTCTGGAGGTGGGGTGCTTCACATCCATATAAATAAATACATGGCCAACCCTCAGTACCTTCCAGCCATTGGTCTCTATCACATATCTTTCATGGCTCTTCTCTGCTAGTTGATAGCCCATCTCCACTTCTCATTTTTTTTTCTTTTAATTCTCCACAGTACTTGAAATCATTTACAGTAAGCTTTCTGTCCTTTCTGTCCTCATCTTATTAATTCCTATACTCATTTATTAATTTTTCCCCATCGACTCCCAATAAAGCAGAACACTGTAAAAATGCTTCATTTCCCTGTTCCTATTGGTATATTCTAAAGTAATGTCTGGCAATAACATTTGTGTGTGTGTGTGTGTGTGTGTGTGTGTGGTGATCTTTGTGTGTTTATATATGTACAAGAGCCCACAGCAGCCAGAAGGGGGCGATGGATCTCCTGAACCAGTGCTTCAGGTGGATGCAAGCTATCATGTAAGTGCGAGAGTGAAACCTACCTCCTCCTCCGCAAGGGCAGCAACTGCCGAGCTCTCTGGCCCAATCAATTCCACTTTTATTTCAACAATTTACAGTACCTATCCAAACAGTAGTTTCCTGAATTGGAAAATAAGAGGAAAAGTAGAACATCCCTCTTCTGAAAGAGAGAAGGGATAAAATGTATTAAGCCCTCAGTACCTTGTGCACAATGTATCCTTTGAGAAAAATACACTTTTAAAAAAGTTTCAGTTTCAACTCCTTTGGTGGCTTCACTGACGTCTTAGCAGAAAATCGAAACAGCTCATAGAAACAGATGTAAGAAAACAAACAAAGAGAGGATGTAAAGTGTATGTAAAGAATTAGCAAAGCTTCATAAACGTACACACACCCACACAAGGAGACAAAAAGCCAGGAGAACATATGTTACAATATTTACAGTGCTTATTTCATGACAGTCTGATGGGGTTATAGGTTTTGTATTTATACTCCCTTTATATTTAACACTTCTCATAAGGTATTCTCAGACTTTTACAGTTCAAAAAGAAGCAAAGAACATGTTTCAAGGAAACATAAGACACATCAATAAAATATGATTGTGTTACTGTTGTCCTCAAGCTGGTCTTGAAGACTTATGAGTCACATTTCAACTTCCCCAAGTCAAAGAATCTGTTTCTAACACAGCCAGATTACCTGTGATGGTTTGTATATGCTTGGTCCAAGGAGTGGCACTATTTCAAGGTGTGGCTCTGTTGGAATAGGTGTATATGTGGGCTCTAAAACCCTCATCATAGCTTTCTGGAAGTCAGTATTCTGTTAGCAGCCTTCAGGTGAAGATGTAGAACTCTCAGCTCCTTCTGCACCATGCCTGCCTGGTTGTTGCCATGTTCCTGCCTCCATGATAATAAACCAAACCTCTGAACCTATAAGCCAGCCCCAATTAAATGTTATTTTTTATAAGAATTGTCTTGGTCATGGTGTCTGTTCACAGTAGTAAAACCCTAGCTAAGACACTACCTCCTCCAGGGCTCACACTCCTACCCAATGGTTAATAGCCACTACACACATGGAGAAAAGGCCATCTTCCTCAGCAACTTCCTGTAATCCCCCAGAATCCCAACTGGGGAATACAGCATATAGAACATAAAATCCTCTTGGATGTACTCCAAATTGAGCAAGTTCTCACTCATTTTCTTATAGCAGTCCAGAAAGAATGGTGGTTAAGGGTAGAGAGCTAGATTGCAGCCCATCTCTTCCTTTGCCTACCCTGAGGGAGTCTAGCATACATGGCCCTCTCTTCGTATTCCAACACATGAAGTTCCTAGAAGATACAATGCCACCAGTTCCTGTCACTGGTGAAGGGTGGGGTGTGGGGACATAAGCCATTTGTGTGCTTCACACCTGTGACCTGACAGGATCTAGAATCATCTAGAAGACAGACATGGGGCAGGCCTGTAAGACAGAGGTTCTCAGCCTGTGAGCCTATATCCCTTTGCAGGTCAAGCTCCCTGGGTCACATATGAGTTATACTGCTTATTAGATACTTATATTATGATTCACAACAGTAGTAAAACCACAATTACCAATTAGCAATGAAATAATTTTTTTTTCTTGGTTCTGGGTCACCACAACATGAGGAACTGTCTTAAAGGGTCTCGGCATTAGGAAGGTGGAGAACCACTGCTGTAGAGGATTATCTTGACAATGTTAATTAATATAAGACCTGTTTTAATGGTGGGTGGGACCATTCCCTGCTTGGGATTTTGGACAGTATAAATGGAGAAGAGAAGTTGAGGAGCAGTGTGTCTTCCCCCCCTTTGCCAATGTGACATGGTACTTCAAACTCCCGGTGCCTCTGACTTCCCTAAGCTTGTTGATCTTGAACTGTGAGCCAGAATAAACTAGTTCTCCTTTGAACTGATTCCTTCATGTATTTTATTCCAGCGAGAGGGAAAGAAACTAAGGTACTATTTGTATCTTGTGACCTTAGAATTCAGAAGATGGGGAGATTCTACCTCAGAGGCTGTATTTGTACCTGTGGTGATTCTGGCTGTCACCAAATGTATGCCAGTCAGTACCTGGCAAGATGGAATGGGGTTGTAAAATAGACTTCACATTCAATCTCTGCCCATTGGCTGACTGCATAACTTACGGGCCAGTGTGCTAATGACACATCTGAAATTTCCTCTGGGACTTATGAGCAACAGCTGAAAAAGAGAACAGTCCTGTCACACAGGGCCCAACTTTACCCTGCGGTGGCACCTTGGGGGGCTGTGTGGGAGGACAGCATCATCAACGGTCCTAACTCTTCCACAGTGCATTGCTAGAACCCAGCAGTAAACTTGTTTCTTGCTGCCCCAGGGACAAATGAGGGTGGGAGGCCAGGGTCCAGGAAGAACAGACAGATGGAAGGGGATACTCACAGTGACAGAAAACTGCAACAGATTTATCTTGGCATATGCTCATAGTCTGGTAAATTTTAGAAGGGATGATTGGTCCAAATGGCCACTGACTCTGCTTAGAAGAAACTGTAGTATTAGAAGGAAAACTCTTTCTGTGGGTGTCTCAGGGCAATGGGTTGGGAATACAACCATGAGTGAGTATACTGTCTATGTATGGGGGTGTGCAGAAGGAGGTGGGAGAATTCCCTTTATGGGGAGCAGCAACTGCTAGTAGAAGCAACGTGCTGTCGGTAGATGCTAGTCCATTACTTTTCCTGTCAGCTATAAATATGACAGTGGCTGGCCCACATTTCAGTAGGATATCAGTGCCCATACTTCTAACACTCACAGAATCTGTGCCCTGTAAATGCATGTCCCAGGTCCCTGGATAAGATCTTGCAGGTATGATACACACTCAGCATGTCAATGGCCACCAACACTAGGCTGAACCTATGTGGAGGGAGTCATTTTATAGTCTCCATAGGATGCAGTGAGATGAAAGACAAGGAGACAGACAGATTAGATTATCTTGTGAGATAGTCAAAATGTCCACCTACACATGGATGATCATGTTGGATGAGTGCTTCCAAGCTTTGGGAATCTTATTCCATGCCCACCCTCCCCCATGGGTAGAAGCACCTGAGGTGTAGGCATTGAATATTATTTTTATTGAAATAAAAATATTTTATAACCGTGAAATACCGCTATGGATTTGCAACTCATTTAAACCCTTTGCCTGGAAGCAGGAGAGAGTGTACCGCGAGAGTGTACCATCTCCTTTACCCACTCATTCACACTGTGCTACGCCACAGGAAATACTCACACGGCATGGAAACAGTGGGGAAACTCCCCTGGATGTGGGCCTCCCGCAAGGCCGTCAGTTGAGGAAGGGAATGAACAGTATACATGCTGAGGCCCATGAAGGAACAACTAGCCTCCAAATTTGACCTGAGATTGAACATTCTTTCAAACTTTCATTGGTGGAGTCTTGGCCATGAGGCCAAGGGTACCAATTCCCACTTCCACAAAGATCTATTTATTTATTTATTTATTTATTTATTTATTTATTTATTTATTTATTTTACTTTGTCTCCAGAGGTGATATTGTCATTTCTACAGGGTTTTAAAGTGATGTGTCACCCAAGGCTATGCAAATAGAGCAGGAAGAAAGAGAGATAAAGAAGAAAGAGAGCAGAGGGAGCCAAAGGGCTCATGGGACATTGAAGAAACTTCCTACAGGCCCCTACGACTAGTTAAGGAGTTTGTAGTTGAGAGATCTTTGAATACAGAGTAGGTCCATAGAAGAGACCAGGCAAGAGAGAGAGAGTCAAGGTAAGATGTGTACTCTAGGACCTCCAAATTCTATTCCAAGCTTTACAACAAGAATATGGGTTCTCAAAGGAACAGTCTGGAGGCAGGGCTGATGAGATTTGAGTGTGGGACACACCGTAGTAAGCAGCAGCCTGCAGGCTTTCGGAATGAGTCAGGGACTGGCTGCCTGCGGTGGTATTTTCCACCCCAGGCCATATGGGCTGAGTCTGAGCTTCAGAGGAAACCACTTGGCAAGAGACAGGCTGAGAAATCTTAAATCATACACAAATTTCTCTCTCTCCCACACTCCGCAGGACCTCTAGCTCTGGCCTGCATAAACACTACACATACCACCTCAACCCCAGCACGTGTAAGATCCCACATGCACACACATCCCCACCAGCACGAGGAGTACATCCGTAAACATGTGCACACACACATACACACACATGCACACAAGCATGCACACACGCATACAACACATGCATATACACATACGCTAAATGCATCACAACACACACATGCACTCATGGACACACATTCACATCAACACACACACATATGCGTGCACACACATACACAACAAACATACATACACATTGCATGCGCGCACAAAAGAGAGAGAGAAAGAGAGAGAGAGACAGAGGCAGAGAGAGACACAGACAGAGAGAGAGAGAAGTGACCCACACCTTGAATTCTTTAAAATTCAACATATGCAGTGTATTGGCTCCCTCACCCTCTCCTTCATATTGTTTTGTCAGTGTGTAGTCATATACCATGGAAACTCCCCTGTATGTGGGCCTCCCACATTATCAACATCACAGTGGGAGAGGACCAGGAAACGAGTAGAGGAATTTACCGAAGCACACTGAGGAATTGCTATCATCTCAAACCCTCTGAAACTTCCTGGTGGAACTAGATGGAAATTATGTAGTTGTTTCTCTAGAAAAACATCTTAATGGACCTTTGAGGTTGGAAAAGCAAACTTCCAAACGTCTCTGGCTTGCCCTACTCAGCTCACAAGAATACACCAGCTGTGTTATCTGATAAGATAGAAGAATTTCATATTTTCTTTTTTTCCTAATGGGCTGTAAAAAGAAAGGCGAGATTCACGATCCGGACTGAGAGACAGAGAATACAGATCAGTTCTCTCTAGATTTCACAAGCCAATGGGACCCTGAGGCTGGAACAGGATAGGATGGCCGAGAAATCAGAATGATCTAGTTAGTGTACATTCAGCGGTTTCCTGATGTTCTGTGGTCTGTGTTCATGACCTCAGCCCTTAGTAATTCTACCTAAGCTGCAAGTCTGAGCAGATGGCGAGGGAAGAGATCAGTGAGGGAAAGGCCTTCCAGGAAGAAGGCAGCACAGGCAGGGGCTAATGTTGACTGAGCAGACAAAGCAGCAAACGCTGTAGGAGAGAGAACACAAGAAACACTTGCTTGGGGAGCTGCATGGGATACCTCATGCCTATTGCAGGGCACCCCAGGCCCATTGCTTGGCCTTCACCGTGGGGGCTTAGGGTGAAGAATTGCATTATCACAGTCAGGGAGCTGGTTTTCTTGTCAAAGCTGTGTTGACAAGAGTAGAGGACATCTTCCTGTCACATAGGCATCAGGTCCCTTCCCAGGGGAGTAATCCAGTCTGTTGTAAGGAAACTTGGTGAAAGTGGAATGGCATAGTAGGGCTGCATAGGGGGTGCTAATTGAGGACAGCTGCCATGGCAGAATCTGGTTGTCCTGCTGAAAGCTGAAGTTTCTGGTGGCTGCTTGGAGGGTCTAGCCCAATGAGAACATTACTTGGGGGCAGGCCTCTGCCTAGGAAGGGAGCTCTGATCTTCCAGGGCTACACACATTCTGTCTCATTACTTTCTCCAGAGTTCTTGGGAAAGGCAGTGAGCTGTGAAATTTTAGTAAAGGAAAATGTCACCACAAGAAGGAATGAAAAGGTGGCAGGCAGGAGACGGCTTCTATAGACTCCAGAACAATGGGAAGTGACAAAGATGTCTTGTATGACCCCAGAGTGCCTGTTTTCTGGAGGAGGGAGGCTTGGAGCTGATTTCTAGCCACTACCCAAGTAGGCAATGACAACAAATGATAACCTGACAGTCTATGGAGGAGTAGAAAGTTCTCATCTCCCTAGATGGACCAATGAAGGTAGAAAGGGAGGCCTGAAGAAGGAAGTGCCAGGCAAAACAGGTGAATGCGCTCATGTATGTGCATATGCCTTTCCCTCCACCTCCTACACATGCCTCAAGCTCATTGACAGATGCGCTGGCTTTGGGCATTCAGCAGCCCGAATGCCTTTCCTGCCTTCTTCTGTTTTAATAATGGATGGTAGTGGGCAAGCTGGAAGAATTTCTGCATCTTTGTTTAATTTTGCTTTTGAGACAAGGTCTGTCTGTGTCCTGTAGCTGTCCTGGAACTTGCTATGTAGAGCCAGATGGTTTTAAGGCTCACAAAGATCCTCCTGCCTCTGCCTCTCAAGGGTTGGGGTGAAAGGTATGTACCATCATGCCTAGCTTCAATTTCTGTGTCTTTAATGCTTGAATGATGACTGGTGATAGTGTGGGAAAGATGCAAGCCAGTGCACAAGAGACCAGCTATCCTCAGGACAGAGCTCAACTGAGCAACTGGTTAATGAAGGTGGCTGGGGCTAGATAAGGAAGTGATATCAGAGGAAGCTCCACTCCCAGGTGCTCTGCCACACCCAGGATCAGAGGCAAGCAGGAACCAACATCTGTCCCAACACTGGAAGTAACTGGGACCAACGGGACCAGGCACACAGGAACTGGGCCAGCCCAGTGACTCGAGTTCCTTCCGGTCTGTCTGGGTTAGTGTTCTGAGCAGACCTTGGGCACAAGCTCTGCAGCTAGTTTCACAACACACAGAGAAAGCCACACTCTCAGGTGATCTAACAAGCCCAGGATCCCAGGATCCCAGAACCACAGGATCACAGAGACAGCTTGACTCTGAGGAGTTCTGACACAACCAGGATCTCAGGAAGGACAGGCTCCAGTCAGATTTAGCAAGGGCAGGTAGCACTAGAGTTAACCAGATGTCAGGGGGCAAGCATAAGAAAATAAACAACACAAACTAAGGTCACTTACCATCATCAGAACCCAATTCTCCCACCATAGCAAGTCCTGGACACACCATCACACTGGAAACACAAGATTCAAATATAAAATCACTTATCATGATGATGATACAGAACCTTAAGAAAGGAAATGATATCAGCCAAGTCCCTGTAGGGCCAGCAGTACTGATGCAACCCAGCTCTTACATGGTTGTCCATGTTCCAAATGTAAGAGGGCTTCTCAAAGCAAGGCTGCCATTTGAAGTGACACACGTACTCAGTGGATGAGTATTCTAGTTTCATTTCTGTTGCTGCCATAAAATGCCCTGTCAAAAGCGACATAAAAGATGGAGGGAAGGGTTGGTTTACCTTATCATTTCAAGCCATAGTCCATCATTTGGGGACATCAGGCTCAGGAACTCAAGCAGGTATATGAAAGGAGTTTCCATAACAAGCAATTTTATAGGACTCAAGCAACTAGTCACATAACATCCACAATTAAGAGCAGAAAGAAATAAGTACATTCATGATGCTTGCTTGCTCACTTGCTTGCTTTCTTTACTTTTATACTTTTCTTTAGTTTTCTCCACTTTTATACAGTTCAGAGCCCAGCCTAGGGAATGGTGTTGCCCATAGTCAGCTGAAGTCTTATATCAATTCACAATCCAGGCAATCTCCCCAGACATTCCTCCAGACCAACCACATCTACATATTTCCTCATTGAGACTCTTCCTAAGTGAGTCTAGATTATGCCAAGTTGACAGTTAAAACTAACCAGCACAATGAACAAAGGTCCTGAGCCTGTGGTTAGACATCATCCTGGCTCATCAGAAAGATAAGCCCCAACTCTGCTTCTGTAGATGTGATGAGGTTGTGCTAAGATTACATAAAAACAAACCAAGATAGGGTCAAATATTCTGGTTGTGGTTTTATGTCCCTGAAAGTTAGCATAGGCCATTATTTTTGTGTTCTTTTAGAAGCAGGTCAAGCTTTAGACCAATGATGGAATAGAGAGAGCTGTGGCCAAACTCTATCAGATGGCCCCGATAACTAACACAGGGTGATTAGTTTCCATGACCTCTTTCTTAAAGGGCTTTGTTTAAGGCTAAAGCCCAGGCCATCCATGAGAAGATGAGACTCAGCTGACCTTAACACAGACTTATTCTTAATGTCCTAACTTTCTTTTCCACAGAGCAGCTGATGCTGGGGAAGTGGGCAGAGCATTCCAGGATGTCCCCAAGTAGAAGGTCTCAGAGTCAGGAACAAACAGGGAGTCAATGGTTAGTTAGACACATCAGTAGGCAAAATCCTCTCAGGGTCAAATCATGGCAGATGCTGTTTGTCAGACTTCTACATACAATTTTTCATTGTCTTGCCACATAACATGGCTGAAGGAACATGCATTTCACCTCCTTCCAAAAGGGTGAGGACTGCTGCCCAAAGCTATGCTGCTGAGAGAAGGATTTGAGCCTAAGCATCTGGTATGAGAGCCATGGACAAGCATCTGTGCCAGGTATCTGATCTAGATGTTATTGTGGTGTAAGGAAGGACAGGGAACAAGCTCTCCTAGGACTGGCTGGCAGGAACTGCATACTGGTGTATTGGTTGCAGGATTGGTGCCAAGCTGGGGTTTCTTCCTGACAATGCAGTAAAATGAAGCCTAGGCATGAATGGTTGCTGCGAATCATGAGGGTAGATGTTGAGACACTCCTGTAAATCCCATGGATACAATAGTCCTAGGCTTTATGTCCATTGTGGAGTGTCAGGAGACAAGCAGTAGAGAATACTTGGGAGGGTTGAAACCTGTGTGCCTGGGCTTGATGCCTGCCAGCTGCCTGATAGGCAGCTCTGAAGCCTCTCACATGGTCTTGCTGACTTCCTGGAGGCTGAGGCCAGATGACACAGTTCTCAGCAGAAGGCACAGGAGGGCTTCTTGGAATTCTGCTCTGCACCGTACTGGCTTAAGCCACCTAACCAGATTGCAGATGAAGTTGCAGTTATGAGCCCGCCTACCAGGTGGCATCATTACTTCCTCATAGCTCCATCATGTGTTAGCAGTTAGGAGAATGGGAAAGGTCAATGGTGTGGTGTGGCCTCTGCTCTTTGCCACCACCCTCTTGAAGAATCCCTCTGAGCACCAGGGACTTAGAACATAGCTTGAGTGGAGATTTCTATGATTGATCATAGAGAAAGAATCTGACAGGATAAAAGACACAGAAGCCAAAAAGAGAGATACATTATCACACATGCCCAGTACCCAGAGTTCTTCCTGCTATTCCCAAATAAGTCTTCCCAGACTCAAAATTTTGATTAAGAAAATCTCTTCAGGTCTGCCTAACATATATGACACAATGTCAAGAGAGGCATATGGAAGCAGAGCCATTACTGATGAACACATTCGTCATCTCACTGCTTTTTTCTTTGAGGAGGGGCAAAAGAAATTCAAATCTCCTCTTTTGGCAGACTGTCAATGGAATAGCCTTTTTCACCTATAGTCCACACAGAGTTGGGATACTCAGAAATTTATTCTTTAGTCACCTAATCACTTCATGTGTGAACAGGCGTGACTGGAACACAACGTATTATGCTGTCCATGGCTTTTAAGAAGAGGAAAATATGGCCATGATGTGTATCACAGTTTTCCTTCTAAATCCTTTTAAATTACACTGTGTGTCTGCTGCATCCCTGAGCCAAGTCAGGCTCTTGATGTCTTGAATGACAATGATAATGCTGTGTTGCCTAAAGTAACCTCAGCAATAACAGCCATATTCCTCATTCAGGGAAGGTCCATAGGGATAGACACATCTTCCAAAGATGTCCCTCACCATTGAGGCCACCTCTAGTCCTTCCCCATTATAGGTCATTGCATTTCTTCCTTCAGAAATGGAGGTTGATCATGGCCAAAGACTCAGCCCAGTCTAATGTTATGATCTTCCTAGGAAGACACATATGGAGTCACTGCATGGGACATTGGTGGCTTGCAATCTTCATTCTGGAGGCTTGGGGTTCTTTAGAAGCCAGGAGGAGACATGAGAACTCAGCAGACTCTGGTCTGAGAAGTCTGTTCAGGTCAAATTTACATGTTCTTGGTGTCCGGGTGCAGTCCTTCCTCTTTTAAATGACTCATTGTATTTATAGTTTGTTCTTCAAAGGGCAGTGAGCTGTAGGCTTCACTTTGAAGACTGTAAACTTTCAGAGATCCTGGGACAAATGGAGTACTTCATGCACATGGTTGGAGAAGACAAGAGAGGTAGTGCTGACATCAACAAACTCCAGTGGGAAATGTTGCATCCTGGGAGAGTCTCCCAATGCAGACCTAAAGGTCTCCTCCAGAGCATCTACAGTGTATTAACCCCTCCACGTACTTCTCTGGGAGAGTTTCTTTCCTTTTCAGATCACCCATGATGGGTGGAGATGCATGTCTTTCAAGAACTTCTAGCACACAGAGTCAGGAAGGTACAGGTTCTGGATTTAGAGTCAAGGCTACAGTGAGGAATGTACCTAAAGGATATGGGGAGAAATTGGCATATTTGGACCTTGAGCAGAAGTTTCAGCATTACTTTCTTCTGATATTCAAGGACCTACCTGGTCTAGGCAGCATGTATATGTAGCCATACCTGCTGCCTACTGATGAGCCATATGGCATAGGCTTACACAGTCTGCTTGCTCTTGAAACCAGGTTCTCCCTAATTTTACTGATCTTTCATTGATATTTGTCCACATAGAGCAGCATTTCCTCTGGCCGCACCTTGTCAGTCATAGGTACAGAGGAGCCATATACTCTAGCAAGAGGTACGAGTTCTTTCTTCCTCACTAGACCCACATCTGGCCTAATGATATATAATTATATTCAATAGCTATTAGAATGCAAATATGAGAGAACAAGGAAGAGAGAACCCCGAGTTCTAGTGAGAAGTAAGAGAGATCCAGTGAGATACAAGAAGGCTGAAAAAAAATCCCAGTGGTTATCATGGAAGACCAGCAAAGGGTTTAGAAGAATATCTGAACTCACTTCATTTTGTGAGGGACACAGCCTCAGGCTCAGTGACATTTTTTCAAAAACCAAGAATTGCCACTGAATCCCTGTTTGCTTCTGAGTCTCTTCCCATGGTCTCTCTCTACTAACCATCATTTGCTTTCTTCTCTCTGAAGGCTAGAGCACCAGTTCCCATGGAATCAATAGAGAGAGGAGTGACTTCCATAGGTGTTCAACCTTGTAACATTTCATCAGGATGTTTTCATCTACAGATGTGTTGAGGGCCATTGATAGCTATTTGGAGGTGCATGTGGCTCTTGGACCTCAGACTGGACACAACTTTGAGGTTTACAGTTTTGTCCTGAGTAGGGAGAAATCTGGTTGGGTAGAGTTAGGATCTTAAGGGAAGGAAGAAGAAAAAGAGGGGAAGTGAGTTATGTTAAATAACATTTACTCTGCCATAACATGGCCGACACAGAAATTGCTCTAGAACTAAGACATGGGTCATGAGAATGTGATATGATACATGATTCCCATATGTTATTTGGCCTATACAAAGTTTTGCTGGGACCAGTGGGGCTAACTAGTTTTCAGGTGTAGGACCTTGTGGACAGAGCCTGGAAGATTTAGCTGAGATTTTAGAACAAGGTGAAACACAGTGTAGCTAGTTAAAATTAGAGGGTGGCTAGGGACAAGGCAAGGGAGGGAAAATAAGTGGGGCGGGGCAGGGCTGTGGTTGAAGGAGTTGAACAACTCATCTTTACACAGGAAACTGTTAGCAAAACAGGGAGCTAAGAGAAGGTACTGTTCAGAATTATAGAAGTAACCCAAAGAAGAAGAGGAAATTCTGCTGCTACTCAACTTGTGGAGGCATAAGATATGGGCTGGACCCTCACCTTTCTTAGAAGGAAACCAGTGATACAGGTGACATGGTTTTTGTGCTATGGAGAGAAAGGGGTGACAGAATCAGGTGGGCATCTGGTGAAGGAGATCATTGGAAGCTGGATGTATAGCTGTTGAGAGGCCACCTACCCAGAGATGTTATTCATTCAGAACTGGAAATATATGAATCCCATGTAAACTTGTGGTCCTCCTGCCCTAGCTTCCTAAGGAGCTCCAGATATCACAATGCCCCTTTAGGAACCCTTGTTTTTAATGAGCCATTTGGGCTTAGCCTGGTCCTGGAATAGACTAAGATAGCCTGAGAGGAGCCATCCTTCCCAAATTTCATGAAGAGATAGAAAGTCCCTAGAAGCTGGGCATCTATTGCCTGTTTGGGGGAGGGACAGAAGGCACCTACAGGGATGTCTCTTGATTTCGTTAAAAAAAGATCACTTGCTTCATGGTACTTCCCTCCGGAAGGAAATGGGCTGTACCTGGCTTCCAGTAAATGTCCACACTTCCCTCCTGCTAATGCCTGACGGTCATTGTAGTCCTTCATAGATGATTCCCCATTCACTTTATGACCTTTGTGTGAACTTAACCTGGGGTTGTTCTGTGACCTGCCTTCTGACCTTTTCAGATAAAGAGCAGGGTTCTAGAGTCCTTCAGCACTTAGCTGACCAGGGGCTGGCTTGGGTGTTTCCAGGTTCATGGTCTTTTATTTAAGAATGGCATAAGTGACCACACAGATTGCAAAGAAGTAAGAGACTACATGAAGGCAAAGCAATGGGACAGGTCTGAAAATACATTATCAAGATTGACAATGGGCCTAAAATGAAGTTTGAAGTTTCCTTTTATGGTTTTCAAGAGGAGCAGGGGTTCGGTTGCTAAGAGATGAGATAGTTTGGGTGGCTCTCTGCAGATCAGGTCATGGAATAATTTGTTTACTGAACATGTTCCTTCCAGAATGCATTCAATTTTAGTAATATATACATCCATTCATACTCAGCAATAAGATGGTAAACAGGAGGAGATTCTCTCTAAACAGTTTAGGACACAGTTTTGCCTTATTGCTTATGCATACCAGATCAGTTCCTGGATTATGCTCCACTAGTAACAGGGAGGGATTGTGGAGGGGAGTGGTTTCTTTCCATGGCTTAGAGAAGGTACTGAGGAAGATACCTATGCAGGTGTGGGACCTGTGTTGATGGCAGGTTGCTAGGCACATTGAGGGGGGTGTGCCCATAGCTCAAGTCAAGTGGAGTAACAGCTTGATAAGCCTTTCCCTATATTTGCCTACCTTGCTGAGGCGTATATGGTCTTGTCTTCTCTGCTCTCAGGGGTGGGCTACACAACTTCTATGGCACCAGTTCCTGAGAAACTGCAGAATGCAGAGTCTGGAGCTCCTAGCCTGCAACAGCTCCTACAGGTTAGCCAGGTACCTGGTGGTGCTCTGCCTGGCTCTTACCTTTATAGAGACTTGGGTCTCTGGACCCAAACACCCTGACTACTGTATGTTTGCTGTTCAAGTTTCTCTAGAGCCACTATGGGACAGAGCTTTGATGGTCTGTCTTTTGAAGTCTCTCTTCTTTAACTTTCTCATGGACTGGCACATAGGAGGTACCAAAAATCTACCATTTTACATTGAGGACCTGTAAACACTGTGTCATGCTTCCCTGGTCACATGAAGTAGTTCCTACAATTAGCAGGACAATCTGCCAAGCAGACATTGTTACTGTAACAGAATGCTTTCTATCTCAGTTTGTAAAGGATGGGAACAAAATAGCAGATATCATTCTGCAGTGGCCGCTACACACATGCAGGGCTCATAAGTACCATCAAAGTGTCCACCCTTGTGGCCAATTCCCTCCATCCAACCAGGTGGCAGAGTTGGAGCCATTCATTTTCAAGGGCAAGGCTACAGATGGCTTTTTATTAGCAGGAAAACAATGAACTAGCCATGTCTGTGGCTTGGTCAAGGGCAGGAGAAGATACATATTTGAACAAGCTTTTGATAGCTGCTATAACAATTACTACCAGCTTTCGGGTCCATAATGGTTTATAATTCTGTAGGTCAGAAGCCCAACATGAATCTTCAGTGCGCTGAAATCATGTCAACAAGGTGGATTCTATTCTAGAGGCTATGGGGGAGAATCATCATCCCCTTGCTTTTTCCAGTCTCTAGGAGCTACACACGTCCCCTTGTCCATATCCCTCTCCATACATCTTAAAAACTAGAGATGCTGAGAGGCAAATTCTTTCCCTACCATGCTCTCTCAGATCCCCTCTTGCCTTCTCAACCCACTTTGAATGACTCTCATAATGACAGTGGATCTACATAGGTAATTCTGGGCTACTTAAAGCTGGCCGATTATCAGCTATAACTCCACATGCTGTCTTAAGTTCCTGAGAGCAGGCTGTCACAGCTTCAGAGGGGACACTATAGTCCTTATTGCAATTGGAAAGTAGTGAGGAGATTAGAAGTCCTTCCATTTTATACCTTTGTAAATATTGTTCACCCCATAAGTGTAACTGATGCATCTGCTGGTAGAACTTTCATATTTGGTGTTATAAAGAACACCCATCCTGCACTGGGCCGTGTTTAGTACTGGAGAAACAAGAGTCTCATCTCTCTGGGAAAGAAAGCCAGGGAAACAGCTAACAGTGGCACAAAAATAGGCCTCCATTAAAGGCACAGACCCCAGAGAGAAAGTATCTCTTGGGTACTTCATGTTGTAGAAAGGAATCTGCACATACATATTCATGGCTTAGCAGCTCCCTATTAAGGGTTTGTTCTAGTTACCCTCCAAGCCCAAATGCTCCTAGAAGAGGACTAGACTAACACCAACAGAAACGAACTGAACATTTCAAGAGGTTTCTGAGCCCTGAGATCATTCTGAATCTCTAATAAGGGAAGAGAGCAGGCAAGGGAGACACAGGCATCTGCAGTCTCAGAGATGTGGCTTATTACCTTAAGGAGGGCGACTGAGCTCCAGAACAGTCAGTTGCCTTTGTCCCCAGCACTCCCTTTTACCCATACAGCCTGCTGGCTGGAGATGAGAGAAGACAGGTTTTCTTGATGTTAGTCCGTTGTCTCCTCGGTTTGCTGGTTTCTGAATAACACACAGTTGTTATGATTCAGTTTTTGTTTTTGTTCTTTGATATCTGAAGTGACAGGTATTCTGGTGACTCATTGTGCAGACAAAGAAGCCAGTGGCCAGTGAGGGGGTGACACTTCTGGGTACACTGATGTCCCTGAATGTCTGGGCCCTGCCCCCTAAAAATTATGTAATTCATCCTTGATGTGGTCCTGGTATGATGAGGGTACCTGGGGTTACAAAAGTCCTCAGGTAAGTCTAACAAAAGCCAAGGCTGGAAGCCATTGAGCTAGAGGACTTGCCCTAAGCCATTTAAACATGCTGGGCTGTCTGCTTCAGAGTCCTCCTTAAGGCAGGGGACTAGTTATACTCCATCTCCCTCCCCTATTGTTTTATGAATCCAAACACTTCTCTAGCCTTGCTAAGCCCCATCCAACCTGCAAAGCATCACTGAGTTTGATCTCAACTCAAGTGAGATGAAGGGTGTGAACACATTTTATGATGTGCCATGTAAATGACAGAGAGTGCTAACGAATTCCACCTGCTCCAACTTAGCCTGTGTGTGAATGTTTCTCTCTCTCTCTCTCTCTCTCTCTCTCTCTCTCTCTCTCTCCATCTCTCTCTCTGTCTGTCTCTCTGTCTCTGTCTCTGTCTCTCTCTCTTCCCCCCCCTCTCTCTCTCTGTGTGTGTGTGTGTGTAAGAGACACAGAGAGAGAGAGAGACAGAGAGACAGAAAGACAGAGACAGAGACAGAGACAGGGATATACAGACAGACAGACAGACAGAACAGATACAAGTAACTCTATCACCTCTACCATCACAATGGCCTCATATCTCCTTGTCTTTTGTTGTATCACTACTCCAGACCTAGTTGTTATCCTGTTTACATTCTGGAACTTCCATTTCCTTATATAAGACTGTCTTTGGAGTTCGTGCCTTTGATAGGGTCTCATGTTCTGTGGCACTGTTTTCTATTTGCCTGACTTTCTCTCTCAGAGGGACAGGAACCTAGCTTTCCCCGCTGATGAAAACCCAGTAACCTGGGATCCAAAGTCAAGAAGATTTACATTGGCACCTGGTGTGATGTCACCAAGAAAGGCTTTGAAGTCACAGCACAGAATAATCAGTGCTTTGTTGTATGCAAACACTTTATTGAAAGCAAATGACTGTTGTATATAGTAAAATCACCACGACAGGCAGTTTGGGATGGAACTGGCAGAGAAGGTGGGAGGTCTCAGGGTTGGTCATTTGCTGTAGCTCTTGGGGACAGGCTCCAGTGAGCCTGAGAGGTTTTCTTCTAACCCAGGCTCCACTTCCAATTCCTCCTCTTCACCCTTGGTTAGCTGTGCATCCTTGGCTCCATCTGAAACAGAAAGGAAGGGCAGGTTGGTCTAGAACTGATCCCCAGGTTACCTCCCTAGCAATGCCCCCAGAGATACCATATTCATTCCCAGGATGCAGGGACATACTAAGGGTACAGCAATAATTGAGGATGTCAAGGGACTTACTTGGTCTTGATCATAAAAGTAGAGCTGAGAGTCTAAACACTTTAGACAAAAGTCTCTTCTCTGATGTACTGTCTTTCCCTTTCTGCCTGCCAAACTATCATTCTGGTCCATTCCCCATATCATCATCCCTCCTTTGTGAATCCCAGGCCCTGGGGTACAGGCATCCATCCACCCCAGTGACAGGAAGGAGGCAGGACATTCACTGAATTGAGCCATTTGTTTACTTATTCTACTGGAAGTTTCTTAAGGATACCATATTGTTTCTACAGTCTCCATGGCTCACAGTGGTCCATTTTACCCCTTAAACCCAGCAGCAGGAGGTGGGAATGCCAGCTTGTACCTCACCACTTCTTATTCTCTGTGGTTTTCCATGTAGCCCTGTAAGGGCTACAAGGGTTTAGAGGCACTTCTTTTCCTGCCCCAGTGCTACTGGCTAGAAACTGGCTGCCATTCATCACTCAACCTTCACTTCCCCTCCTGTCCCTGTCCAGTGTCCTTTCCTTGAGCCTTACTCTTTCTTGCTCACTTTTCGCCCTCATGGCCCCACATAAGAACAGTAGACCCTTGGCAGAAAAGGAGCCTTGGACTCAAAGCACCTCATGAAAATGTGCTGTGCCTCCAGTATCCAGTGACCTGGTGGCCTCCATATATGCAGTGTAAGCCAACACACAGCTAATCAGTAGGCACTCAATCCAACACTACTCCCAGATTCTTGTCCCTAGGGCACTATTACCTGCATCCTTCAGAGTCTGGATGTACTTGGACCAGAAGGAGCAGTCAGCTCTTTTGAGGCCCTGCCGATTGGGAAGCTGGGCGCTGAGCTCCTTGTAGCTCTCTCCTCCAGTTCCAGGAACAAAGTCTGGCCAGGGTGTGGCAAACTCAGCTGCCTTCTGTGAGAACTCATGTGGGTAGTTAGGATTTCTAGGGAAATGAGAAGAAATGCATCTTTCCTTTTAACACTTGGTATCACATCATACTTGTGCTCTAGTCTTCAAGGGCAAATCATTCAACTCATTGGTCCAGCTTCCAGTGGGGAGTTTAGCTGGGTATTATAAAGCACTGGGACACAAAAACTCTCTGAAATCACTTCTAACAGGTTATATCCAATTCATGACTTATTGGCACTACTCAGGAACTAGTGTGGGCCTATTTTTCTGAGTGCTTAGAGCCCTTTTACTCTGGTGCCCTTTCATTTGGATGCTATTCTTAGTTTCTGAAAGGCCCTTGTTCATTCAAGCTCTGGATAAGAAAGTGCATCAGAGGCACCTTGCAATCCTTACACTAAGGTCCCATGAAGGAGGTAACATAGCCCCCCAGAGATATCAGAATGGCAGATTTTTTATCTTCAGGCCACAGGATTCCATGGCAGTTTGTTTTGTCACAGAGTCATTTGGCCTCAGAATCGCAGAGCAGACTTGAGAATATAAAACATGATCCACACTCTACTCATGGGGAGAAAACTGCCATTTCCCCCAAAGTAACCTTCCCATGAATCTTTCCAGGAGAAAGGGAGTGCCTTCCTTTGGGCTACATGAACACAGGTGCAGACATCAGCTAGCAAGATGGTAGTTTCTTTACTTCCAAGAAGGATGTAAATTCATTATGTCCATTGCTAGCTTACTCTTCCTGAGAGTCTTAAGGATATCACGCTATCTCTGTATTCCAGATACCTTCATTATGGTTCATTTTACTCACTAAAGCTGATGTCCCATCCCACTAGCCCTCACTCTCACAGCAAGAGTGCTTCCTACCACCTGCCTTGGCTCAGATTGACCACTCTTCAGAGCAGCTGCCCTGAGCTCATCTGAATGGCCTGAAAGTCTGGTATTGTTGTGGCTTCCCCAGGAAAACATTTTCTAAAACATTAATAAGAAGAAATGTCCCTTTCCCTTCAACTTCCACAGCAAACTTCCTAAATCTTTATTTGCTCTGCTTTGAAGCACATTTGCTTTTACCGTGGGAGGTTGTTAGTAACTTGTAGCTGTGCCAGAATGTTTCTCTCTTCCCTGAAGAACTATAGGAATTCTAGGAAATAGATGCAAAGAGAAAAAGGAAGGAGAGAAACTACCAGGAGTGGGGGAAAACCACATATCTGGGAAGTGGCATATCACAGGACTGGGTCAGAGGCTGCAGGGAGGAGGTGGGAGCTAGAAGAGCTCCAGAATGCCAGGATAGGGCATGGAATGGCTTTATTCCCATTGGTGGTCTGCCATCCTGGGGACACTGGGCAATGCTTGGAGACTTTTTAAATATATTTTAGGTTTTGAAACTGGGTATTTCTATATAGATTAGGCTAGCCTGGAAATCCCAATCTTCCTGCATAAATAGAAAAGGATTTGGTGTTCAGTTTTGAATGTTAAAATGTTCCCCAAAAGTTCATGTGTTGAATGCTTGGTTCCCAGATGGTGGATCTTCAGGAGGTGAAGTATGGTGGAAATAGTTGAGTGGGGAATGGACTCAGGAAGGATGATGTGGTTTGTACCTCCTGACCATCCTTCTCTCTCTTTCCTGTCTTCCATGAGGTAAAGAATCTCCTCTCATACACCTCTGCTGCCCGATGTACTGTCCATTATGGAAAGTAACCAAGGACAAACCATTTGGGACTGGGACCTTAAATAAGCCTTGCCTCCTGTAAGCTGTTTGCCAGGTGCTTTACTTTTGTTTGTAAAGTAGACAGCACAGTAGAAACTGTTGGTATCCAGTGGACAGAGTCCAGGAACACTGTCAATCATCCTACAGGACACACATATACACACAACTTAATCGGTCCCAAGTATCAACAGTACAGGGGCTAAGAAACCTTGACCTATTGCCATCAGTGTATCTGAGCAAGGCAAAAAACAAGCTGAAATCTTTCTTCATGATTTATCTACACATTGTTTAGTGAGAAACAGGGAGACCAACCCCAGCACTTGGGAGGTAGAGGCAGACAGATCTCTGAGTTCGAGGCCAGCCTGGTCTACAGAGTGAGTTCCAGGACATCCAGGGCTACACAGAGAAACCCTGTTTCGAAAAACAAAACAAAACAAAACAAAACAAAAAACAAAAAACCGAAAAAACAAACAAACAAACAAAAAACAAAAACAAAAAAGAAACAGGGAGACCAAGATAGGGAAAAGGTAGCAAAGAATTACAGCTTTTGTGGCTAGGGTGAGTTGGCTGGTTAAAAAAAGAGTGGTCTTTGTATTTAGGGATGGGAATAGGAGGAAACACATGATAGGATTCAGGAGAGCAGTGTGCCACATACCCTGATCTGATGAAGTTAGAGAAATACTGCATGACTTTCAGGGACAGGCTCTGCTCCTCCGTTGAGAACTGGCCCTGGTAGGCAGAGTAGAAGGGCAGT
Organism: Mastomys coucha; assembly: GCF_008632895.1. Classification (NCBI taxonomy): domain Eukaryota; kingdom Metazoa; phylum Chordata; class Mammalia; order Rodentia; family Muridae; genus Mastomys; species Mastomys coucha. The sequence goes on along the minus strand of NW_022196913.1, from coordinate 104,877,399 downwards.
CCAAAAGCATACTGAACATCTGCCAGCAATTCTAGGCTGAGGAAACAGGGAAAGAAAGACAAGAGGTAAGAGGTGATAACCACAAGCCAAAACCTAACAGTCCTCCAACTAAAACAAAGACTCCTTACACTTCATACCATGTGAAGGATTCCTGTTTAGTGTGACATCCCTCTTGGCCTATATCAAGGAGCTAATATGGTCTGGGCAGACCCATGGCACATGTGGTGGCCAAGGCTCACCTGTTGCTGAGAAATGATGACCTGGAGAAATGTCAGGATGACCCTTTGACCCTATTCCAGCCACAACACCTATATTTCCATTGAATGTTTGTTTCTTCTTCAGTGAATAACATCATAAGAGTGGTGTGCTTCAAGTCTCTCTTGTGCACTGGTTCTTTATCTGTAAGCTGAATCATTCTAGATCCTCAAGGCTAACTTTCGTCCATGTAGTCCACCCTAACAACTGGACACTTGGTAGGTGTTCAATAAATACATGTCACTGAAGTAAATCTCTAGTATGCAATATGCCTCTAGGCCTTGGACCCATACTGCAAATATATCTTGTTGAGAATCAAAAGGAGCCATTTTCCTTTTCTAGAAAAATCCAAAGCCTCACAGATGACAGGCTTGCTGGTGTGCATCAGGCTCCAGTTGAGAGTGAGGTAAGAGCTGAGTCCAGAATTGCAGATCAGGCTGGAAAAGCTGAGGAATTTGGGCTGTGTTCAAGCCAAAGAATCTTTGACTATGGCCATGAGCCATGGAAAGAAGCCTGAGCTTAGGTAAAGCCACCACACTGCTGTCCAGTGAGGATAGAAACCAGCTTTGTTCACTTGAGACCTCTGACTTTACCACTCAGCCCTTCTAGGGATCTAAAGTGTGGTCATACTGATCTGAGAAAGCACAGATTCTCCTGCTGAATGGGTCACAATGTCACCATGGGCCTCACTGACCACATGTGTTCCTGTACAGCCCATTAAAGTTGAGCTTCCCATTTACTTCACATACTACAGTCCCGCCCATTTATCAGGGGAAGTTCTAACAGACTCGGTGCCCTGGAGGGAACTGTGTCTCAGAAATTACCCACAGTGCAGCAGTGTTTCTGACTTCCCCAGAGCCCAGCAGAGCTGATGGTACACTTTGGTGGAACAGTCACAGCTTCTAGCTGATTGGCTGAATTAAACTGGATATCTGACTCCTTCCATAAAGAGTCAACAGCACAAAGCAGAACTTTCCAGGCCACACACTTTCTCTGCATTCAGACTAGGTAGGTATCTGCAGAGAGCTACTGTAGAGGGTCATTAAACTCATTAAACTCATGCTGACATTCCACTTTCAAGAGACCCAGCCCAGGAATCAAACTGCAGAAGATATGCTATGCTTGCAGTTTTGTAGCAAATCCAGAAGGAGACATGAAAAGACCATCTTCCTACCTCGGCCTTTAACTGTGAGTTGGAACAAGAAGTGAGTGAACACAGGTCCACAGGTTCAGAGTAAAAGCACAGGCCTTAGATCTGAGCTGCTCTGATCGCTTCTCACAAGCTCACCTAGTACGGATCTTTCTGATTAACTGACCACCATATTGGACAATAGGAATTTTATTCTATGTCCCATCATGTGAGCCATGTTTTCAGGTGTGAATGGAGAGATCATTCTAGATAGATGACATGTCTTTGAAGAAAATATAAACAGCAAGTTACATAATATTCCTGTCACACTTGATAAATGCCTATGAAAATGATAAGACCTGTCTGTCTTCCACACCCATCCATCCAGTCTCTCTAACTTCAATAGACCGCAGCTACCAGCCTTCTTTATCCACAGACACATAGGCTTTCCCACCTCAGGGCCCTGGAGCTTGACAACCATTTTCTATTCCCTCTCTGTCAGGTCCTCTCCTCTGCTGAGCCCAGTGCCTTAGGGCTCTTCCCGCTAGCACTGCTGAGTTAGTTACCTAAACTCACATACTGCTGGCAGCAATGCTCTGCATTGTCTGCTTGGTATCAGGCAGATATCTGTCATGTCAGTATTGACAAGGATTGTGGAATGGACAGGAGAACACCTGGGGAGTGATGGGCAATGCCAGGAGTGACTGGCTTTCATCCACTCTCAGAGATAATCTTAATGATCACACAGAATATGGCTGGGCCCATGGATCCAGTTCAAAAATTCAGCCCTATAATTTTTTCTTTGGTTTGTCAGTTCTTGCAAAGTCACCAAGATAGCCAGCTGAAGAGACGGCACTTTGGATCTGGGATGGGCAGGGCTCCTGGAATGCACAGAAGTGTCTAGAATGCAGACCAGTAGTGTTCAAAACATCTCAAGGCTGAGATTTACAGTTCTGTTTCCCACAGCTGGGAAATGTTTAAAGAGGAATGTGGCTGTCTTCTTAAGTCTTTCTACTTACTTTTTTTTCCCTAGCAGAGTTTTATTTATTCCTTAAAATAAGCTAATGCTAATTACCAAACCAAAGGGAAAAGACACCATGGTGAATTTGCCTCAGTCTATAGCCTTAGCATTCAAAATCTGCTGTGGTGTGTGTGTGTGTGTGTGTGTGTGTGTGTGTGTGTGTGTGTGTGTGTCCTCTGAGGCTTTATAGCCTCAGAACAAATTTTTCCAAGGTCCTGTCTCCATCACCTTCTTAGTCACCTCCCTGGACTTTTGATTCTATACTGGTAAAATGAAGGCCTAAGAGGAGATGTCTTCTGACCTTTGACTCTGGATTGATGGCATTTTTCTCACTCTGCAGGTTTTGAATTCTCTGCCCCTGCCCTAACAGCACAGCTCTTCTGCCCTCAGCAGGAAGGATAGCTTATCCATGATGTAGTGGGCATGAGAGTGCCACATTGTCATTTTGTGACATCTGAGCAGTGCTCTATAAGAAAGAGGTGGCATGGCGTCTGCTTACTACACTTGCCAGGAAAGCTGCTATATGCTAACTGAACAGAGGCACGAGGCAGACGGCAGGGACTGCAATACACACACACACACACACACACACACACACACACACACACACACACACACATGTAGATCAGAGCCAGAAATAAAATGAGAGAAGAGACAGCTCCAAGGCAGACAGAGAGGAGGGAAGGAAAGGGAGAGGGAGGGGAGAAGATACAGGGAAGGGGAGGGGTTGAGAGAGGAAGAAGGAAGTTGTGAGGAAGAGAGAGAGATTTTGGAGCCAGAAAAGAAAAAGAAGGCTTGCCGGAGGGAGTCCTTTTGTTAATCAGCTAAGTAACTGCAGTGTCTACTGATGGTTCCACATTGTGATTGTTGAGACAGGGGAGCATGGAGGTTGTCAAGCATGTGTTCTCATGACCAAGAACACTGGCAATCCTGTGATCTGAAGCTATCCAGGCCCTGGTCAGACATACACAGACCTACTACTGAGTGGCCTCGAGAGAGGCTCTGCTCTTGTGCTTCTTGTTCAGATGAAGAAATTGAGTCACCAAGGAACCCATGTGACTTATCTCAGGTCACTTAGTAATAAGAGACAAGGGCATGTTTCTAACTAGGAGTAGATGTCCTGCCTGTCATTCAGGTGCTAAAAGCTTCTGTGGTACTTAGCCATCATGTCTCAGATGTCTCAGTGTCTTTCCTCTGGAAATGATGGGACAGCATTGAAGATTACAGAGTTCAGGCTGTGGGTAGATCAAGAAAGCGCCCACTCACTGCTGGACTTACCCAAGTGGCTGTCCTCCAGACACACCACTTACTTTCTCCAATCCATAGAACCAGCCTATACCAGAAATGTGGGCTCGTCTCCCTCTTGTCCTGAGCAGCAGCTTGGCTTCTGGATTCAATCAGTCTTGGGAGCACCTAACAAGTCCTTCCTTGAACACAGTCTCAGGCTGAGGTATTAAGAGCCATGAGGACCCTTAAGAATCTGGCACTGCATGGACGTACCCATGATCATCACAAAAGACCTGCCTGCAAGTCCTCAGTGGACATACAGAGGTCAATCAGCAGAAAGAATCCATGGCCAACCTGGGATGCAGAGGGTGCAGTTGAGTCCTTCCCTGAAGGGAATGCAGTTCAAATCCTTGATACCAGAAGGCTCTGGTGTAGAATTCTATGATCTGTGGGAGGCCAGTGCTCTTGGAGGCCAGTATCCCCTCCAACGGAGACATTGGAATTCTCACCTCAGTACTTTGGAATGGGACTATGCTTAAGGACAATCTTTCTTTAGATTGAGTTAAACTTAGGTTGTTGGATGTACCCTGAGCAAGCAGGACTGATGTCATTGCAAGAAGGGGGATTTGGACACACGGACAAACACAAAGTGTTACCATGAGATGACTGCCTCTGGCTGGTAAGCAATTCCTGAGGCAACCAGAAACTAGAAAGACCTGTCATACCCTTTCCAAACCTGTGGAGGATTTCAGCTCTGCTGACATTTGCACTTCAGCTCTTAGACCTCCCAAATAAGGGACAATACATTTTTGCTGTTCCAAGGCCATGCAGCCTGTGGCCCCTCTGAAACTAACCCAGAGTCCACAGCCTTGATGCTCTGCTAGAACTGTATGCATGCTAGTGTTTTCATTTGTTTGTGCATTCTCTCTCTCTCTCTCTCTCTCTCTCTCTCTCTCTCTCTCTCTCTCTCTCTCTCTCTCTTTCTCTGCTACTGTAAATGCCAATGGTATAAGCTTCTTAAGACTCATTGGTGTTGGGGTTCACACCCTTCCATGGCCTCTCTACTCCATGAGAAGGCAAATTCTGGACAGAGCACCAGGGGTAGCCTGAATCCAAGGCCTAGCACTACAAGGCACAGCTAAAGCTGATTCTAGGAACATGTTCTGGGACTGGCTTCCAGGCCACAGTGGCTACAGACCACTGGGCCACAGGCTCCATCTACTGTGTCCACATCCCCAAATGTTGTCAACATTCCTTCCATGTGTCTCCATTAGAGCTACAGTGGGCTACTTAGCCTCCTTCCCTTAACCCCAGGCCACTATTGGCTCTAGGACTGGGTATGGGGAGACTATAAATAGCTCTAAGAAGACAGACCACATGGTCTAGTGGAAGCTGATCTCTAGATTGGGAGGGGCAAATACAGTCACTGCTCTGCACTGGCCAGCAGCTTACCTTCGGAATAGGGGAGAACACATTGAACCCCTTGAACCTCAGAGTCACTGGCACAGGTGTCTGCCGTCTCCCAAGACTCACAAGTTTAAGACTAATCCCAAGTGTGTTTGTCTTAAGAGTTGAGCTTTTAGGGAACTAATTCCCAATGTTTGTATGACTAGAATGATCAAGGCCCCAGGAAGCTCATTCACCTTCCTGTGTAGAGGTACCTTCTGTGAGGCAGGGGGATCACTTCTCGATAGACACCTAAGATGTTGGTGTCTTAAGTCTGGATTTCAGTCTCCACAACTGTAAGCAATAAATCTGGACTGTTTGTGCTGTATTGTAGCAGCCTGACTGGATCAAGATGCCCTCTATCTATGAAACAGGGACACTGCCTCAACCTGTCACCCTCACAAGATTCCATGTATTTCCATGGAGTGCTATGAAAATTAAGCCACCTGTTTGGACACCCTACTGCTTTGGTCTCACTGGGCGAAGGTCCACAAGTCTGTGGGACCCTATTCTCCAAAGACTCTAAGGCTGACACCAGGGTGTCTCCTCTCTCAAGGTCTGACCCAAGGGATGCTGTGTAAAGTTACTCTTCAGAAGCCACTTAATGTAGCCATCGCATTTCCTGATAGAAAGGGCTTTCCACATGTACAGAGGGCAGAAGAAGGCCACACAGCCCTCTATCCAAACCCTTACATCCACGGCCTCATCTCTCCTTGCATCTTTCCTGCAGCTGATTGCTTCTTCCCATCAGTTTTTCCTACCGTGCCTCTCATGTCTTTCTCCTGTTTGGATGCTTTTGTTGTGCCTAGGGCTTTTATTACCAGGTGCTTAGACCTCTTCTGGAACTAAGAATGATAGAGACATTGGGACAAACAGAAATCTTTCAGATCGACTTGGCAGCTCATGCTTGCTTCTACCCTAGTGCTTGAGAGGCTGAGGCAGGAGCATTGTTGAGAATCCAAGGCCAGCCTTGGCTATATAGTAAGTTCTAGGCTACTATACTATATAGCCAAGGCTGGCCTTGGATTCTCAACAATACTGAACTACAGAGTTTCAGAAAATATAAAACCAAATAAAGAACAAACAAATAACAAAGAAACATTTCCTACTATGGAAACATTCCTATGTTTTTAGAGCCATAATCAGGTAGGATACTAGCAAGGGAAAAGGCTCTCTCCTCGCCCGTGGAGTAAAGTACCTATTACTGCTGCCTCATTTGCAGATTCTCAAACTAAGGCAAAACATAGGCGAGCCCTAACCCACATCACAGAGAACAGCTCGTGCCTGGTCTAGCCTTCTTTCTCTTCTCTGTGGATTGAATGGTGACAGGGACCTTTGCAAACAGCCTTCTCTGCCTACACTTGCTATAGCTACAGGATTACTTTACCTTCTGTGGCCATAGCTTTCGGGGACATGGTACATGAATACATTTCCACGGGTTCTTCTTGCCCAGAGGCTGGCCATGTTGACCATGGG
>NW_022196913.1:104768922-104870719 GCF_008632895.1 Mastomys coucha | reverse complement strand
GTGCTTACTCTCGAGCTCTCCACTGGCCACACTGACAGATGTGCAGCTCTGTTTTATGGTACTCCACAGTCTGAAACATGACCATGGTGATGTATCTCATAAGTCAAGAAGCCACTGTTAGGTTTGAACCTCTTTCCAGAACATCAACAACAAAACATTAAAGATTTGCCAGCAAAATATGCTTGAAAGCACAGCAGATACACTGAACTGAAGCATAAATAAGTGTACCTCTGAACAGACAGCAGAGTCCTCAAATATACTGCATGCATAAGATACCCTGAATTCTGGGGCTTTGAGGTAGAGCTGCATTTGCCAAACTCCAAATGCCAGGAAACTTTCAGCAATGCCTAGAGACAGTTTTGGTTGTTTTAACTGGAATTAGAAAGTTTCTCCAGGCTTCTGCTCACAACAGTTCAAAGCAAAACCTGATTCAGTCCAAATGATCAAAGGGAGGTGGCAGGGAATCATTGTGGCCATGGACACTTGTGTTGACTCCTCTTTGCAGTTGATGTGAACCAACTCAAGAAATTCCCCTTGTAGCAGTGGGCTCTCTATATATGGACAAGCAGGCCCTGTTCCTCAATAACTAGTAAGGTTGAGGGATCAGATGGAGCATGTTGGCTTTGGCTCTCAACTGCACTGGTGGCAAGTTGGGATACACAGTAGTTCTTTGTCCCCTTTTATCTCCCAGCTGAGAAATATTTGGCCTGGGACCCTGTCTTACAGAGTTTCTGCAATGGCTGAGGCTAAGGACACCCAGGAATTCTGCCTATTTGCTGGGCTGCCACCCCTTTTCTGGTCAATGGAATTAGCAATGTTTGGAGACTGTTGGTAAAGCTGAAATGTTACAGGTGGGACTAGTACAGGGGTCACAAAGGACAGATGTGGGAAGCTGGGTTTTACCTGTGAACATTACAGGGTGGGACTGGATCTGCAAGAATAAAAAGGCTCATGCTTGCAGTCCCAGGGAGACTTCTGGGAGACTGGATGCAGAGACACTGAGGGAGTTTGTAGCCTGAATTTTCCAGAAGGAAATAAAGCTCTGAGCTGTGGGGGGATGGACCTGCTTCCCCAGTGAAGTTTTCCTAGATCTCAACTCTCACCCTCGAAACAGGTTGTCTTTAGGGCTCGATAAATGACCGTGTAGCCTAAGCTCATCTGCTACTGCAATCTGGGGTAGCCTGAGTCCACTATGAAGCCACTCAGAGTAAGGAACTGAGAATCTGTGGCTTCTCTTGATCTGGCCTAGGTCAGAGTCTCTAAAGTTAGCAGAGGGCTTCATGGTTTTGAGTGGATCTCTCCACCAAGGGCCATTTAGAGGCGGCCTAGGCTCCGAGTCCAAGCAGATGTGCCATTGTTCTATTGCTGCACACTGTACAGGTAGAGCCATAGCCCTCCAGGTGGAGAGGCCACAGGATCTCCAGCCCTTCCTATGTGACAGCTGAGGACAGTGAGAGCATCTGAGATGGAGCCTTAACACTGGCCCTGTCATCACAGCATAGAGCAAAGGCAGGTGTGCTCCTCCTGGATGGAGAAGAAAAGGTATGGGATGGTGATGCTTCTGGGCCCAGCTCCTCTGGAGGGAGCCATGTGGGGGAAACTAGAATACTGATCACCATGCCTGCCAAGCAACCATACTAATACCAGAGCTGCAGGCCACATCCCCAGGACCTCTGAGGGCAGAGGGCTATACCTTGCTTGTCCCTGGAGTCTTACTCTAATGTACTCTTAACTCACCTACTTACTCAAAAGATAATGTTTGGCAACTGTGAAGGTGGCTTAGTCAATACAGTATTTGTCTCACAGGCATGAGCGCTCGAGTGTGGTTCCCAGATCCATGTAAAAATATCAGGTATGGTGGTCTGTTACTGCAATCCAAGTTCTGGGGAGACAGAGACAGCAGGATCCCTAGGGCTCACTAGCCAGATTGCCTGGCCTAATTGGAGAGCTTTAAACCAACGAGAGATCCTCTTTCAAAGGGGGTGGATGATATTCCTGAGGATGACACTCAAGGCTGACATCTGGCCTGCACATGCATATGTATGCATAGTACACATACATCTCCACTCATGCATGTACGTGTATACACATATGAACATGCACTAAAAGGAGATTTGTGTTTGGTTTCAGTGAACAAATGATACACAGGGAACGGAGGAAGGTGTGGGGCATCCCTTCCTTTAAAGTGCTATGAGAAAGGAGCGCTAGGGACAGCAGAGCCTGGGGGGGGGCAGGTAAGTCTTTAACTTCCTTGGGGTGAGACCAAGGAATGTTTCTCAAGAAGGAAGAGTGAACAATGTTTGGAGATGGGGGTGGGGCATATCAACAGGGGGCAACAGCACCCCAAGGACAGGATTCCTACAGGCACTGGGAGCCCTGGACTCATCCTGCTTGGGAAAGAAAAACAAAGCCTTCTTAGTAGGTCTCCATTCCCACATCCCAGAGTGGACTCTGGTCACATGTGGAGATGAGTGCAGAGCTACAGACGCGCCTGTACTTCTAGGACTTGTGTCTCTCTCCCATGTGCTCTGAGAGCTCACCAGGGGGCAGCTGCTGTGTGATGGATTGAGAAAGGGGTTCTGAGGACACCTAGAACACCAACTCCTGGGGGCCCTGACCTGAGGGGCCTTCAGGATCTGAGCAGCCTCTGAACCCTCACCCACATCCTGCATGAACTGGCTTATCGAGTGGCCCTGGCTTACTTGGTGGGTCTGGCTTACCGGGTGGCATTCTCCAGTGCCCGAGAGAAGGAGGCGTAGTCATCCGTGGAGTGCTCCAGGGAGTAATACCATACGGCAGCAGCAAGGATTCGGGCATCTGAGTCCTCACCGCCTAGGGAATTCTGCAGGGCTTGGTAAAAGGCTGTTTTGCTGTTGGTTCGGCCTTGGCTTTCTTCAAATTGCTTTGAAAGGGAGATGAAAGGAGGAAGGGAAGGAGGGAGAGAGGACAGGAAAAGACATATAATTCCCAATTAAATCCTGAAACGTACTCATTGTGCTCTTCAGACCTTACTCTACTCCAGAATTTTCTTTCTGAGAAGCAGCATAACACAGCATTAAGCACTTATACTTGTCCTAGCCCCACCTGTCTTTTTACTGTATGACCTTAAACAAGTGGTTCTACCTGTGTCTGCTGTCCCCTTTGCCCATTGGGAATGAGAGCGCCTCACATTAGGGCTAGGAGAAGGACATGCAGGATATCCCACTTAAGTGTGGTCCATCTTAGTCTGGATGGCTGTCTGGCTGTCTGATACTGGGTCACACATCTGTCTTTTTCTGGATTTATCTGGCTAGGTTTATTTCATTTAGAGATTTCATTCCACCCTATGTAGCACCATAGTCATTCAAAGTATTAACAGATAATGTCATAAGAACACACTCTTCCACTGGGCCACCTCTGCTGGGCCCAGGGAGCTAGGACCATCAGGTCAAGCTTCCTGTCTCCTGAGCTGTGTTCCAGGTGGGTAGAGACAGAGGTGTGTAGATGGATGTCCAAAGCCTCACAGAGCAGGTTTAGAATGGGCAAGGATACATGGGTAAGGTTGGAACCAGGCCTTCTTTAGGAAGAACAGTTAGAGAAACTGCACTGCTGGGCTCAAGGGCTGCCTGTCTGCCCTGGAGCAACAATCTCTGCTTCTCCTTCTCAGCCTCCCTGCCCTGCCCTTGCCTTGCAGCTGAGTAGACTGTGGGATAGGGAGAAACTCAGGTTCTGGTCTCAGTTTCTTCCTTTCTAGAGATGAAGGGCAAAGGATGCAGGTCTTTTTTTTTTTTTTAATGAAGGTCTAGGAATGTGGCAGAGATGCCTGATTCTAGGACAGGCTCTGGATGCACATGTTTACACATTTCCAGGAGTACTTGTATACCATGACCCCACTTGTTGGCAGACCTTGGTGTGTTTACATTGCCCTACAATCTCCTCCAAGTATAGGAATCCAGGGTCAGGGCATGAGGTGGTGTATATTGGTGAGCTACTGTGTATGTTTCCTCTTGTGGAACAGCTGACCAGCCCTGCTGATAGGGAAGCCTGGCATGTCCACCTGTGGGATGATTGATCAAAGACATGTCCCAGTCACATAACACCAACATCAGGAGACAGTGAGGATGACCAGAGGAGCTAGCATGCAAAATGGCCATGTTTCTTTAATCTTAGCATATGTTTTAGAAAGAAATATTACATATACCAGCACCAGCTAGGCATGGCATGAGTACATGAACATCCATGGCATAAACAGCTTCCCCATGGTCATGACCAGAGACAAAGGTCACAATAAAATAATAATGAGCAAAGTGCGCTAGCAGATCCTGTACCCAGGACTGTCCAGGGTAGCTTCAGGAAGCAGAGAGGCATGTCCTCTGTTCAACCTTCCTGCCCTTCATTTAGCTGACTGCCCTTTATCCAGTGGTCCACTGTCCATGCAGGGCAGGCACTTAACTGAGGGCTGACCGTACAGTTTCACTTCCAGCAGCATCTGCCACTTGCCCTCTACTTCTTTTGGGGAAGCCCTTTTCTGGGCCTTTGTGGCATGAAACTTTTCTGGGTTTCTCTTGAACTCACAGCTCAGAGCCCCATATACCAATGAAGCTGTACCAAGATATGATGATTTCTCAAAGTCTTCCTGAAAGGACAACAAACTCTTTGCATGTCCACAGCACCATAGACTGGTCTCTTCCTTATTATCTAACCCTCATCAAGGTCTTGATTGGCTGCTAGAATGCTTATGTTTTTATTTTTGTAAGGGGTGTGTCAACATAAGCCTTCACTGCTTGAATATACACTGGAATCTCCCAGCTAGCAGCACTGCTCTCTCTACTACTCTCCAGGTCCCCAGTCATATCCTTCCTCATCTGGCAGACAGTCCATTCCCATTCTGACTTCTACCTCTCCTCCTTATCCTCAGATGTCCATTCTATGGTTGTTTCTCCTTCCTTTTCCATGCAGGTCTCAACCCCAAAGACCCCTCTGTTAGGCTGTCATTGTCCACTCCTAAAGGGTATCTCACTTTTTACTGCTTCCTTTGCAGCCCTCTGGCTCTGCTTTCCCTAGGGCTCCTCTCAAGGCCCTTAATGCATTTGTTTATGCATCATAGTTTCTTAATCTGAGTGAGCTCTTCAAGTCAGGAGCTCTATCTGGGTGCTCAGAACTTTCTTTCAAAGCTGAGAATACCTCAGCAATGGGGTATTTAATAAAACCTGGGGTGCTTACATAAGTCACACGAGACCACTGTTCACTAATTACTATAGAGCTATGAGACAATGGCCAATCTTCTATCAGATGTGGTAGAATTATCATCAAGTGTCTAACAAAATATTCTATTGTTTTCCTTTAAAAATTACAAGAGAAAATATGATGATGATGATGATGCGATGACAAAATATAGTGATTCTAGCTTGACTGGCGCTCTGTGTCATCAGTCATAAAATATTTTCTTAATATGTTGGGGGTAGTGAATCCATCTGTCTTAGCCTCCGAAGCATTAGATGAGGAGACATAGAACGTCAGGCTCTGAGGGCCTGGGTCTCAGTGAGGATGGGAGGGTCACAGAATGTTAGGTAGGACATCCTCTCTCTCTCTCTCTCTCTCTCTCTCTCTCTCTCTCTCTCTGTGTGTGTGTGTGTGTGTGTGTGTATGTGTCTGTCTCTCTCTCTGCGTGTCTGTCTCTCCCTGTCTCTTATACACACACACACACACACACACACACGCACGCACGCACGCACGCACACACACACACACACACACACACACACACACATACACATACTGAGGATTCTTGCATTCGCCTCTTACTATGAGCTGTTAGCAAGGATTTGATACTGCTGTACCAGGGCTCATGCCAGCGAAGACTTGGCTGCCAGGTGCAGCTTTCCAACTCTCAGACATGCCACCCCCCTCCACAGGCCCCCACTGCACCTGCTCTTGAATGAGGCCAACTCCTAGCCAAGCCCAGGGCACAAGAAAGCTACACTAAGCTTTCGGATTTTCTTGTCTTCCTCAGAGATGCTTGGAGAGGAAGCAGAACTGTGAATCTTGGAAAAAAAACCTGCTTTTGATAATGCAAATTTAGTCTTGGTTAATGCAGACAGACTGTCAACTTCAGCAGTCAGGAGAAGGGAGGGGGCTAACTCCTCATCTCAGAGACCAGTGAAGAATTTCAATAGAATGCTTCGACTTCCGAAATAAGATCATTCTAAGCAAGCAGAGACTTTCTACCTTCCCAGGCATCTATGTAGCCCTCGTCCTCTGCAGGTATGTCTCTGGGTGTCATGAGGACTCCTTGGGTGGACCATGGTGGCCTGGGGGGGGCAGGGTGAGAGTCTTTGGGATTTGATGAAGTCCTTCCAGCCCACTCTCTTTGGTCTAAGGGCATTTGGTGGTCTGTGCTGAGGGGATAGTTGGTACTGAGGACTGAATGAGGGTTAGGAGGCACCTATTCCTTCCCTGGATGGTGTATGTTTGTGGGCTGGCCTCCAGCTGCCATTTCTGTAGCTGCTATGATGGAGAAATGTATGTGTCTGTTTAGTGTCTATGTGCACTTTTGCAGTGGTTTGGAAAACTGTCCTGAGGTCAGATGACTCAGAGGCTATACGTCCTTTGTATTTCTTCTTGGTACCAGGCTGTTAACTATTTTACTAATGAGTTAAGTATGAAAATATCTGTCATTTATTCAGGTCCAACTATTTTCTTGACAGTGGAGTATTTTTGTGTCCTTTGGGCATATTTCAGCAGGATCTCTTTGAAAATTCTCCCAATTTGCAGATAGAGAAACTAAGTCTCAGGTTCTGGGGAGTGCAAATGCTTCAGCCTACAGTCAGAAGACACCCAGTACTTTCCCGTTTTGCTGACAGAAGGCCAAGGGAGGGGATCTGTCCTGTTCTCACTCAGTTTTCCTCCCCAGCTGCAGTGCCACTGTGGGTAATGATCCCCACCCTACCTCTTGTCTTTAGGGCTGGGATGCTTCCTCTCCATATAGCATACATCTATCCATTCCTACATGCTTGGCTTGTTGATTATTTATGTTCTGATCTGACATTAGAGGTCAGAAATTCCATTGGTGGTGATGTCCACCATAACCAGCCCTACACTGGAACACCGTAAGTAACTGGTCCACTTTCACTAGCAAGTAGGCGCTATTATATATGCATGCCGTGTCCTGCTCAGGTAGATGTGGTGATTGCCTGGGTTTAGGGTCTCAGAAATGACCCCAAATAAAATAAGACCTGTGAAGCTTGAGGGGCGAGAACAGCATGTGCTGCAGCCTTAAACCTAGCTAAGGCACACCAAAGACATGGAATTGCTATGGCCATTCAAGGTAACCAGGGAGGGCATAAAAGGGAGTAAATTGAGATTCCATTAAATAGATCAGTGGAGGCCACTGTCAGAATACAGCTCTGACTCTTGGAGAGAGGACTGGCTGATAGAAGGCTTGCAGACTGAGAAAAAGTGAGATGAATCTTGATGCCACTGTTGTTAAGCCTGAGAGTAGGGGTACACTGGAAGGATTGTGGTCGGTATGTGAGTTTGAGTGTGGACATGAGCGGGCCCAGCAGTTCCCTATGAACTAAGGATGAGAGCTATAGGCATCTAAGTGAAGATGCTCAACAGTCTGTTGGCTCTGGTAGCACTCTGGGGGACAGTCTGAATGGACAGCTAGGTTGGTGTACACTCCCTCTCCTCATGGGCTGGTTTAGAAAACAGGGCTCTGGTTTTCTATCAAATACTGCTTCTACCATTCCATCTTCTAGGCAAGCAATGACCAGGTGTGCTCACCAGATACAAGAGTACACAAGAACTCAGCAAGTCAGAAATGGGTGACCAGTGAGCAGTGTACCAAGGCCTAGCTCCCAGTGGGTGGGGGCTGGAGAAGCATGAACATTTGCACTGACTTCTCTGTTCTGGCCTCCAGGGCATGCAGACCTTCCCAACAGGGCTGGTTTAGCAATGAGTCTCCTACCATATGCCACCTTGTTCTTTCATGAGTGAACAAAGGGAATTTTACCTACACCTTGGATAACTCAAGGAAAAATGAAGTACTGCACTGGGGAAGGATTCTTGGTCCTCTAGTCCTTAGGCAATGACAGAAAGTTCCCAAAACAGCACTGGGACAGTGTTAGGGAGGACAAGCCCCTGGTAGCCACACAGCTAAGCAGCCTTCTTACGCTTAGCTAGCATAATTGAGGAATTGGACCTGGGCTCTGATCCATCATAGCCCATATCGACCAGTAGGAGGCTACCTCTGTCACTGGAGACTGAGAGATAGGATAGGTATTCAGCATGTTTCCAGAGTTAGCATTGTGAGGACAGAGTCTCTCATCCAAGGATCCCATGTCCTCTCTCACAGAGAGATATTGCAAGGAAAAAGTTATATTCTGTGTAATTTATCGTGTTTGTGGAGAGAACAGCAACAGAGATTAAGCTATTCTGTTTTACAACTCCTGAGGCAGTCAATGTTAACTGCTTGGTGTATCTGTCCACACTATGATCCTTTTATGAACAAACACACAAATATATACATTTGCATATGTGCATATACTTGCTTTTTAAACATTAGTGCTAACCCGACTCCATTTTTCTCTACATTTTTGCTTTCTACTTAGCAGCCTGTCACAAGCATCCCTCAAGCACGCAGAGAGATCAGGCTCATGTTTTTAATAGCTGCATAACATTTAGCGGTCGGAGTGTATCTTAATTTAGTCAACCAGACATCTGGATTTCTTCCCACTTTTTCCTGCAACAATTAACACTGTGAAAAATATCCTTGCATACATGTTGTGGAAGAGCTGCGCTTTTTGCTTATAGTGAGGTGTCCCTGAGGCTGAAAACTCCTCCTGTTCAGCTTCTACTCTAAGTAATTCAGAGTGATTGATTCACACCTGCAATTTGTGGACATATCTGTGTTAGTCACCTCTTGTAAATGTCTTACTTAGTTCTGACCCCAGCTTCCCCCATGACTACGTTCAGGCTCCTGTAGCCTTGGTACACGGTCTCGTGTCAGCCACAGAAGTAGTCAGTAGTTCCTGACCTAGTATTCCAGCAGGAGGCTGCAAAGGCCTCACCCTGCCTCCCTTTACCTACCTTTACAGCCTTTGCCCTGTTGATAAGCCCATCATCCTGGGACCCTCCTATGAGTAGATCCACCTTCACTGGCAGAGGCCTCTTCAGCCGTCTGGATGGAAGTTCACGTAGGTACTGGCCATCGACCACAGGGCCCCAGTAGTGGAAAGGGCCACTCACAGCCAAGAGCTGCAGGGTGAGAATGAAGGCCATTACTTGCGTGCACTTTTAGTTTCTCTTGAGAAAACTACAATCTCAGGGTTGACTGTGCAGCTCAAGTTGACAATTGTAAGAAAGAGCTAATGGCTCTGAACAGGGACAGAGACTAGAAAGGTCTCTGTGAAAAGAACTCTGCAAGATGAAGCCCAGTCTTTCTTTACCTCTGGAGCCCTGTAATTCTGCCTCACAATGTCTGTTTTTGTAGAACTCTCACACATTGCTTCGCTTAGTGGAATCTAAAACATGAATGTTCATGCTCTATCTCCAGCTGGGTCCTACTGGCAAGCAAGAGTCAAATGAACAGGACAGCAGGCAAGCAGGACATCCTGTGACAATGACAGTGGCTAGGTAGCAAATCCCCCCTTCAGCAAGGCTTAAGCCCCAGGAGACCCTCCCAGAGCCCCTAGCCTGAAGCAACAAGAGGTTCCCAGGAGGAACAGGAAGAAGAGGAAGGGCTTAAAGTCATTGTCTGTAGCAGGTGACACTAAACAGCATAGGGAAGATGAGGACAAGACTTAGTTCACATCTTAGGGTCTAGATTTGTTATGTGGATCAAGGCTGCTCATGCCTCTTTTACCAACATCAGGGGCAGCCAGTGACCCAGGCTGAGTGCAAGGTCTATACTCATAGAAAGGATGCCCAGCTGTTGATCTAAGGGTCTGTGACCTGACCTTGTGCCTCTATGGTCCTACCCTTCTCAAGTTATATTTTATTACATCTCTCAACTCTGTCTCCATTATGGGTTCCACTTCATACATAAGACTTCCAAATGACAGAAAAACATGTTTTTCATTAGCAGTCTTGCATGTCCCTTTGTAGCCTGTAGCTCCTGCAAGGACCGGGACTCAGGAGACAAATTTATCTTTAGTTGGTCATGCACTAGGTGAGTAGCTTGGTGGAGACAATCATCACATCTCCTTGTTAGGCCTGGGCCTTACATTTGTAAAGACAAGAGATTGTCCCTCCCTGACCTGTACACCAGTACCCACCTTGGTCTGAGCATCATTGAGAATGTTGGCAGGCTTCTGGCAGAGGCATGATAGCACTTCCTGGTTGGATGAGGTAGGGCATCCAACCTCCTTTGCCAAGGCTGCAGTTTGCTGTTGAGCCCTATCTGGGCTGATAATTGCAGCTGGGGATAGTGCAGAGCCACCCTGGAAAAGAAAGAGCAGAGGTAGGGCTGACAGTCTGTACAGCTTTGACTGCTGCTTAGGACCCTCAGGTCTTAGCAGAGTTCTGTAGTTTCTTCTATATGCAGACACATGGGATCCTTTGATATCCAACATGTATGAATGTCAGGGTTGGCCTACATGGAACAGAATACTTGTGTATACTTGAACAAGTCAGTGTGAAACTTGCTTCCCTTATCTGTGAAGTGAGGGTGCCAGTCTTGCTGTGCAGCTAAAGAAGTATAATGAGGTCAAGGGTGATAGTCCTGTATACAGACTGGAAAAGCTTCTAGTAAAAGCACTATGCAAGATACAGCCACCTCCTTCCCAGGGAGCTCCTCAGGTAGCAAGCTTTCCTGATTCTAATAATGTGAACATAGAGGCCCCCTGGAAGACACCATCATTCCAGGTTACAAAGGTAAAGAGAAGCTGGTGCCTGGCCAGACATGCAACCAGAGAGGGAGCGCCTGGAGCTCAGCAGTCCTGTCCCTGAACCTCTGCAGGTTACTTAGCATGAGTATGAGGACAGTGCACTTGGGATTATTTCTGTAGCACAAGTGGCCAACTTCTCTGAGGAGCCCATTGTTAATAAGAGGCCCACCAGGGACCTGAGCACAATGGACAAGCACTCAGCCACCGCGAGGCAGACTCTCACATATACCTGGGAGGCTTCTGATGAGAGAGTGTTATATCTATCCCATATTGATGTCTGGTTCTTAGTCCTTAGAGGGATCTGTCACCAGAGCCTGAGGCCAAGCAAGCAGTTGGAAGCCTATCTGAGGAACAGGAGAGTACACAGGCTGGGCAGGAGGAGGCCTGAGAAGCTAGTAGCTATATATAGCCTGATGACCAAAGCCCTTTCCAACATCTCTGAATGGTACAGATAAGGCCAGAGAGCCTGGGCTGCAGACACAAGATAGTGTAAGGCAGCATAAGGGGGTTTTTGTCTTTTACTGTGTTCTATATATCAAAATCAGCTTGCTGGTACCTCCTGCAAGACATGCAAGACAGACTCCTCTAAGCATCAGCATCTACAAAAAAAAGAGAGGATCAGCTAGGCTCCTCATGAGAATCAACAGAGGTGCAGGTCAAACTTGCAGCCAAGTGGGGCCTGGAGTGCAGGGACCTTGGTAATGAGTCACAGTGGGTGACTTATAGTGTGTGTGTAGTTTTACATCCTTGATTTATTTACACCCAAGTGGCCAGCTGTTTCTGAAAAGCCACTTGCTATGTTCTTGTAACAGAACGGTGCTCACACTGGAGAGATTCTTCCTGCAGCACAGCATTCTGTACTGCTAAGTGCTGGGGTAGGGTGGTAGCAAGTGGCCCCAGCAGTGGTTGTCCACCTTCCTATAGCACTGGTTCTCAACCTTCTTAATGCTTCAACCCCTTAATACAGCTCCTCTTGTTGTGGTCACCCCCAACTATAAAATTATTGTCATTGCTACTTCATAACTGTAATTTTGCTACCCTTATGCATAGTAATGCAAATGCCTGTTATGTAGATGTTTTTACAACCCCTGTGAAAGGGTTGTTGGATTGCTCCCCCCCCACCCCCGCCAAAGGTCATGACCCACAGACTGAGAACCAGTGGCCTATAGAAATGCCTGAGGACGTGAGGATTTCACAGTGGGCCTCTGATAGTTTCAATATTTCTGCTAGCTATAAATAGCTGGAGTTGTTGATATGCGGAGGAAGTGGGTTGAGGCGTGGGTTTCACTGACACTGTAGGATAGCTGAGAGAACTTTCCTCTCTTTTTGTTGTCATCAGCCTTTCTGAAACCTTGTTCTTTGTGGAAAATCTACAGTTAAACAGGCTGTCCTCATCTGGGGGCATTTGTTAAGACTTACAGCTGGTGGTCCTTGAACAGAGCCTGGAAAGAAGCCTGAGCTTAGAGGAAAGGGAGCAGACCAGAATTCCAACTCTGTCACTCTGATGGTGTCATTCAGAAATTGTGACTTCAGTGTGACCAAGAAGACTCCCTCTCAGACCGTCCTTGACAAAGTTGTTATCTGGCAAGGCAACAGAGGCATGTGTGAGTGTGTGTGTATGTATGTATGTATGTGTGTGTGTGTGTGTGTGTGTGTGCGTGCGTGCGTGTGCAACAATCTTGCTGCCTCCGGTGTGCTCTGGTGGCCTTGACTTAAGGGTCAATGTTCTTATGCAGGAAGAGAGTCCGGAGAGGCCTGCTCTATCTCCTTCTTATGCCTTAGTTCCCCTTTACTTGTATCCTTGCTATGAGATAGAAATTTCTCAGGGAAGGAAAAGCTGGGGAACCCACACCCACCTCCTCACCAGACAGCACCAGGCTTGCATGGGTTGTGGTAGCCTTAGCTCAGAGACAGACAAAAAGCAGAAGAGTTAGGCAGCACTTCTGTGCATTATATTCAGAAGAGCCTGTGAATCCTCACTCTAGAGGTATCAGGAAGTTGGCAGAAGTGAAGCTGTACACCCCACATCTCACAGCTAGGCAGGGACAAACATGAGGTACATCTCAGGCAGCCACCTACAGCTCCACACTCTACCCACTATGCATTAGCAGGCTTGTCTGTGAGAAGCAGGGCCAACACCCAGTAGGAGGGCCCTGCCTTAGAAACAGAAAGACTGGGGTTTTGGTTCCAATGTGGCCTGCTATTTTGGCAGTTCCTGTCTTTGCATGGAAAGGGCCCTGTGTTCAACTGCTCTAAAGAAGATACAAGACAATGATGCAAAAAATTTCCTACTGTAATCAGCATGCAGCGAATATGAATGCTAATTATCACCAGGAGTGGTATTAACTACTGGTTTCTTTCCCACAATGCAATGTGCGATCCAGCTTCCTGCTGAGAGGAAGCAGATATGTGACTCTACAGCACTGTAACACCCTGAGGAGCACTGCCAGGTCCAACTGAGTTGCAGACTCCATTTGCTACTCAAGAAGGATCCACCTAAAAGTATTTTGAGTCTGATTTTGTTTAAAGAGTCTTATATCCTCAAGTTGTGGAAGAGATACAAGGTTTTCTGTGCTTACTAGTCTACACATGAGAGTGATCCCCTGCTATTGGAGATCAGGAAAAAGGCTAGAATTCTTATGCATTGAATACTCCAGGAAGGGGGCGCAGGACACTCATATGCCTGGAAAACTCTGCAGAGAGGCAGGAGTTGAGGAGGACTTTGACAAAATGAGTGGAAAGGGTCACTGGCAGATATCTACTCCTGCAGAATGTCAAGGATGGCAGATAGGTTGAGAATGTTGAAGAAAAAATTGGGGTCTAAAGATCCTAGCATCCCTATAAAGAACCATATGTGTGTTAAAGAAAGGAGCCAACACACAGAATGGATGGGGATATAAGTGGGTTTTCTAGGAGGAGGAAAGGACTCTGCATAGGAGATGCTGAGAAGTAAGATCAGAAGACTAGTCAATGACAGCCAGGTAAGAGGGGTCACCATGAGCAAATGAGCCCTAGGGTGTGGGGAAGGCTTCTATAGCTACAGGAAGTCCTCCAGGATTTTGGACAGACTCATACTGAAATGGCTTAAACACATAGCAGACCTTTGAGCAATGACTGAATATGAGTGCCCTAGGGATGTGGGCTACCGAAGGCAGAGCAGTAAAGTATTTTTTTCCACCACTGGCTAGAGCCGTATGTAAGACAGCCACTTCCTATAGACAAGTAGGGCAGAAGTGGACTGGGACAAAGAACAGGATTTGGCTTTATCCTCTTAGAACTGGAGGAGCTGGAGGAGCTGGAGGAGCTGGAGGTGCTGGAGGAGCTAGAAGAGATGGAGGAGACAGAGTCAGGAACCTAGCCCAGGCTCCTGGGTGGTCCAGGGATCAGAGCCAGAAAGGGTGTATATACCACTCCATATCCTACTTTTCCTGGAAATGCACCCAAGCCTGAGCCTGTCACTGAGTTCCATGGACACTGGAATCAGAGCATACTTTTGAGAGGCAAGGAGAACCTGGAGACAGACCTAGAAACTGTAGGACTTTCAAAAGAGACTTTCAAAAATGGTTCCTATCCAAATCTGTGCTAACGTTCTCTTGTAGGCCTTTAATCCAGAGTCATCTCTTTGTTTGATCCCTGGGATCATGAGTCTTACTAAAGTTTACAGCATTTCAATTTTAGCAAAATCTTAACATGAGTTCTGACAACAGTTAACATAACTTCCATCTTGAAACTATAATTTACAAAGTCATAGATCACTTCTCTTTTCTTCTTCTTTGGAATCAGCGCTCTTGGTTTTACTTAGGCTATGGAACTTGGGTGGGTAGAATCGAGGTGTGGCTTGCTATTGCTCAGGGTCCTTTGCCAGTTAGATGGTAGTGATCTGCTGTGGTCCTCCTAAGAGGTACAGAGTGGTAGTCAATGCAAGCCAAAACCAAGGGCATGTTTGTAAGTAGAATTTGAAGGTGACCAAGTGTATATGTATATGTGTGTATACGTATGAATATATTCACATGGAAAGTGAAAGGTATTCAGCCTTCATAAGCAGCCTCTTAAGAGATAGGGCATTAATTTATGTACATTTTTATTCTGTAATTGCTGCAACAACCCTCTGCATATTAGCAACACCTACTCACTTTACAGACTGGGAGAACATAGTCCAGAAGGAGGAGGTGAGGTGGATGAGATCTTGAGACTTGCAATAGCAGCCCAAGTTAGAAAGACTAGCTTCCTCATGATCTACCACCTCCCAGTAAGAACGGCCCCACCTTAGCACATAGCTTCGTGAATTCTCATTCTCATTATGAATGGCTGACTGGTGGCAGCCAATAAGAAAGAGGCTTACAAGGGTTGTCAGAGAGCAGGGAGATGATATGTGATTTTTCTTCCCCTGTATCAATCAGGAGTGCATGATGGAGGCCAGACTTACATGGGGCTCTGTAAAGAAGATTCATGACTGTAGACTGAGAAGGACACAAGGACAGAGGAACACTGTCCTGTGAAGTCTCTTGGCAAACATTTACAACCTCTCTGCCTTCTGCTCAGTTCCATTAGCTATGGAACCTCTTCTAAATACCCCAGACCCTTCTTAGAAGAGAAGCAAATATTGCTTATTTTGATGTTCTTCTACATATGGAACACTTCATCCCTAGAATTTCCATAGATTCAAGAAGAGCATCAAAGATGTTTAATAGTTTTCTGGTACCCAGAAGAAGAGGCTGAGACACAAGTATTCTGATTCCAGTGTGCTCTTCCATGACAATGCACTGCTCCAGTAGATGACAGGATCCAGGTGAGATTCATAGACAGTTTGTTCCAACTCTTCACCCTATTACCTGTCCTCACCCCAAGACTACATAAATATTTCAACTTTGCCAATTCCCAGAGCCCTCCTACTCACTCAAAAAGGGCCAGTTGTAGAGTTTCACCAGCTCCTTATAATTTCAACAGTGTCATTGTCTCCATGAACTGTCATTGCAATTGCAATTAGAAAGGCATTTAGGCCATATTTTAAAAACTGATTCCACCCTATAGTGTGAATGATCCTTGCTGTGAGACATCAGTCATTTGTACTTGTCACATGAGTAAAACTACAAGTAAATGGTATGGCTATTGATGTCCACTTCACAAAGAAGTAAGTGGTGAGATGGAACAAAAACCCATAGGAGTAGGGTCTGGGTGAGAGGACAGGGTCCAACAGAAACCTCAAAGACCCTAGTGACCCCTTCCTGGATGTTTCTTTTGTTTGGGCATAGAAAAGATTAGTGTGGGCTTTGCCCCTCTGGAATGGGATTTTACTTATTTCATTTCCTCCATGTTTCAAAGACTTGACAAAACACCTTTTGCCATCTTTTAAACATGTCATGTTTAATTGGCTCCATCACCTTCTGACTGTCAAAATCCACTTAAGTACATTGCAGTTAAAAATGACTGACTTCCCAGACCAAGGTGTCACACGTGAAAATGACACCATCATAATGAGAGCTGAGGTGGGATCTGCACCCCATTGTAAAGAAGACTTAAAGTATAGCCCCAGAGCCTGCCTCCATTGCTGCCAAAGAGCACTTTCTCCACACACATGGTCCTGCACAGCTCTTCACAGCCCTTCACAGCTGACTTCAGAACAAGAGTTTCAAAGGGTCCTTCCTGCTTCTGTCTGTCATTCATTCCTGAGATCAGCCACCCAGCAGTCTCTGAGACTATGGGGAGAAGAGGACAGCTGGGTCAATGGGTGGCAGGGGTGAGGCTAAACTGTGGTTTAACACTTTCTGTCACTGTTCAGTTTTTAATATTTCTCTTGGAAAGTCTAGCCTCATGTCATTTATGGGTAGCTTTGTAGAAGACGTACATTTTCTTCTTTCTTCTTTTTTTTTATTAGATATTTTATTTACATTTCAAATGATACCTCCTTTCCCAGTTCCCTTCTGAAAGAAAAAAAAATCCTGTCCCCTCCCCCCTCTCCTTGCTCACCAATACACCCTTTCCTGCTTCCTGGCGCTGGTGTTCCTCTACATTGGGACATAGAGCCTTCACAGGACCAAGGGCATCTCCTCCCATGGATGACCAACTAGGCCATCCTCTGCTATACATATGCTGTTGGAGCCATGAGTCCCACCATGTATACTCTTTGGTTGGTGGTTTAGTCCCTGGGAGCTCTGAGGGAACTAGTTAGTTCTTATTGTTGTTTGTCCTAAGGGGTTGCAAACCCTTCAGTTCCTTGGGTCCTTTCTCTAGCTCCTTCATTAGGGACCCTGTGCTCATTCCAATGGATTGCTATGGGCCTCCGCTTCTGTATTAGTCGGGCACTGTCAGAGCCTCTCAGGAGACAGCTATATCAGGCTCCTGTTAGCCAGCACTTGCTGGCATCCACAATAGTGTTTGGGTTTGATGACTGAATATGGAAAGGATTGAATATGAATTCCAAGATGGAGCAGTCTCTGGGTTGTCCTTCCTTCAGTCTCTGCTCCATTGTTAGTTTCTGCAACTCCTTCCATGGGTATTTTGTTCCCCCTTCTAAGAAGGAACAAAGTATCCACACTTTGGTCTTCCTTCTTCTTGAGTTTTTTGTGGTTTGTGGATTGTATTTTGGGTATTCCGAGCTTCTGGGCTAATATCCACTTATCAGAGACTGCATACCATGTGTGTTCATTTGTGATTGGATTACCTCAGTCAGGATGATATTTTCCAGATCCATCCATTTCCTTAAGAATTTCATAAATTCAGTGTTTTAAATAGCTGAGTAGTACTCCATTGTGAAGATGTACCACATTTTCTGTATCCATTCCTCTGTTGAGGGACATCTGGGTTGTTTCCAGTCTGTGGCTATAATAAATAAGGCTGCTATGAACATAGTGGAGCATGTGTCCTTATTACATGTTAGAGCATCTTCTGAGTATATGCTCAGGGGTGGTATAGCTGGGTCCTGTGGTGATACTATGTCCAATTTCCTGAGGAACTGCTAAACTGATTTCCAGAGTGGTTGTACCAGCTTGCAATCCCACCAGCAATGCAGGAGTGTTCCTCTTTCTCCACAACTTCTCCAGCATCTGCTGTCACCTGAGTTTTTTATCCTAGCCATTCTGATTGGTATGAGGTGGAATCTCAGGGTTGTTTTGATTTGCATTTCCCTGATGACTAAGGATGTTGAACATTTCTTTATGTGCTTCTCAGCCATTCAGTATTCCTCAGTTAAGAATTCTTTGTTTAGCTCTGTACCCCATTTTTTAATAGGGTTATTTGATTCTCTGAAGTCTAACTTCTTGTGTTCTGTATATATATATTGGATATTAGCCTTCTACCAGATATAGGATTGGTAAAGATCTTTTCCCAATGAGTTGGTTGCCGTTTTGTCCCATTGACAGTATCCTTTGTCTTATAGAAGCTTTGTAATTTTATCTACTCGTCTGTCTTTTAACAAGAACACTATGGTTCAAGATGCAAGACCCTACCTGCCCTGGAAAGCATATGTGTAGAGCATGGTGTGATAGGGCAATAGGCCTTGGGAATATAGAAGAACCAGCTAGGAGCCTGTTAGAACAGTCCACAATTGTAATGACCTGTCCAAGAGACTGAGGGTGATGCTGGACAGAGAGGCAGAAATTACCTAGAGTGGGTAGAGACAATACACTGCTCTTTCAGGGGCCTCTATACACTACAGAAGACAGAATGAATGATTGAGGGAAACTGTCTCTTCATCCCTGCCGCTGTCTGTTGACCCACTGAATTGTACCCTGTGACTCTAGCTTCCAGTTCCTGTTTGGGACATCCTGTCCCCATAATCTGTGTTTTCAGATGGGCTTGGCAGTTCCATGGCAGAGCTTACTTTCTCATCTCACGGGATGAGCACAGCTCCCATAAGGATGAGGGCACTGACAGCCTCTGAGCTCCCCACTCAAGCAGATCCTTACTTCAAATGCTACCCTGGGGAGTCCTGCAGTCTCTTGCTAAGGTTATGATAGACTTTAAAAGAAGAATATGCATACTTTTCCACCTCCATGTTTGCTCTGTCCTTGAAGTCTATTTCCTATCATGACCTTCAAATCTGTCAGATGAAAGTAAGTATAAATTATTGTTATTTTGAAGAAATATAGGAAGATTAATTGGAAAACAGAATTTCAGGTTGGATGCTTTTGCAAAATTCTTCTCATAACACAGCAATTACCTTCTTTCTTTGTTTATTAGTTTCCTCATCTGTTAAATGGGTATGTAACAATGTCACTAGAGAATCACTGAGAGCATGGGCTATGAGGCCATCAACAGAAATTCAAGTCTAATCCTCACTGATGAGCTATACAACCTTAGGAAAGCCGATTAAAGTCCTGAGGCTTCAGAGGTTTTTGTTTGTTTGTTTGGTTGTTTTTTTTGTTTGTTTTATGTTTTGTTTTGTTTTGTTTTGTTGTTTTATTTTAAAGTAAGGGCAAGAAGAATAATTGTTTTAAAGTAAGGGTAAGAAGAATACCTGACTTATATATTTGTTAGGAGGAGTTTTTAAGGCAGCATGAAAGGACTACCAAGCTTCCTGTAAGTATGCCAGTGTTTTCAGATATTCTAAGCAATAATTCAGTGAATTCTTGTGAAAATCAAATGAAATCACAGGTATGAAAAGATGTTGTAATCTATAAAAAATTCTCCAGATAAATGTCTACTATTGATATTCCTATTGACGTTCAAACTATAATTTTAAAATGGTGGACTATTATTCTCTAGTGATACCTTTGGGGTTAAATGATGCTTTCATGCGGCTTGCCTAAGACCAAGACTAAGTCTGTGCTAAGACTAAGGACTGACATTTATATTATGATTCATAACAGTAACAAGATTACAGTTATGAGGTGTCAACAAAAATAATTTTAAGATTGGGGACCACCATAGCATGAGGAACTTTGTAAAAGGGTCCCAAGTGTTAGGTTGAGAACAACATTGCTCTAGTCTAACAGAGGTGATTAGCATTAGGGTTCCATCTCAGCTGAGGCTATTTCCATTGCTGGTGAAATTAGTCAGGGTTCAGTGCATGCTGAGCTGACCCTGACTGATAATTTTACACCTATCCAGCTACCTCTACCTGGGTGTCAGTGACACAAGTCACATCAAAGTCAATTTTGAGCTTGCCTTTCTTCTGACAATAAAATCTGATCATGAGGAAGTGAAACATGCAGACATGAGAAGGCATCCTAGGTGAACATGAGGTGGGGTTCCAGTAAGTGCCATAACAATCCTGCTATGGATCTGAGTCTCTTGTACTGCTTGAAACACCCAGAAATGGCTGGCCAGTTACTTTGGCATGGTTGCTCACGAGACAAGGGTGCTGGGCCAGAATGGTGTCAAGGTCTTCCTGGGACAGTGTCAGGAAGCTGAGCACAGTGGCCTTATCACTAGCCAGGCAGCCAGCTGTTTCCAGATCCCAGTAGAGGTCTTTGTTGCTGCCGGGAGTCACTCTATTATGGGGCTAATTCCAGCAACTTCTGCACAAAGATGCTCCAGGGAATCCAAACCAGAAGAACTGGATTAAGGCCTTAAGGTCTTTAGAGATCTGGGGCAGGGGGCTTCTTTTCTTTCATTTTGGAACTCATTCCCTCAGTCTTCTCAGCTCCCTCCTTCCTGTGAACATCTACTTGTTCTACAGAGACACTGACTGCTTATTGTCCCCGCCTCTTGGAACTGATGGTATCTGCAAGTCAGGACTGCAGAGCTGAAAACTGCTCTTATTAGACACTCTTTAAAAATGCTGTCTGTGAGGCTCAAAAACTTTAGCATTCCCTTATCATGAATGCCCTTCTCATGGGAAGACATTCTAATAGCCTTGTTCAAACCATTTTCAAGACTCCTGCTTAGAAACAGTCAATTTCCTCTTTGATATCGGTCAGTAATCACTTCCCAAATGGGATACCCACAACAGTCCACTGCAGCCCTGCATGAAGGTTCTGAAGTATGTGTCTATCAATACTATTTAAAAATGTCACTCTTTCAGTTTCTATGTGTATAGGTACATATTTACTGAATTACCTATGGAAACAGTTTATGACTATGAATAATACCCTGAGAAATCACTTCCAAATTTTGCTGTAAGTACATGATCAAGAGTTAGAAAGTGACTAGTCAAACAATAAAGAGACATTGGGAAAAAGATGGGAGCCAGGAGAATACCCTCATCCAGGGGCTCTGCTGTGTTGATAGTAGCAGGCATGTCAGCAAACCATTTGACCTTGGACAGGTATAGACTGCTATGGCAACTGTTGAGCTGCAGACAGATACCACCACCATGCCTACCATCTTTCATCCTTCCTGATGCCACATGACATGATCCACAAGACCCTGGTGAGTATCCATGAAGTGCCCAGGACAATAGGAATAGAAACAGTATCAGATGAAGGGGACACATATAGGCGTATTCATTAGCCTGTTCTAGTAGATTGGAGAAGGACAGAGAATGAGTCAAAGAGCCAAGATGACTGTCAGTGGCCAGTTCTGCCATCATCATCAACTCCAAACAAGTCAAAACCAGGAATTCTACAAAAAACAGGAATTGAGAAAGAAGTGTGGAGCAAACATCCCATGAGACCCTCAGATGTCTAGCTGTATCAAATTCTCTAGTTTTTAAGGATCTCCTTGAAACATCAACCTTGACCAACCATCAGTCTTGGTCACCAAAGCCTTGCCAGATGCTTCTTCTGGGGTCCCTGTGCACCAGAGCTCCCACCATGTTGCCCTGTTCTTTTTCTCTCCTGTCCCTTCTTTTACTCAAGGTTAGATCTAGAGGGTAAGATCAAGTGGCAGTCCTGTCTCCTCATAGCTCTGCCCTGCACTACCCCATAGAGGCTCCATCACAACTCTCTCAACAGATAAGTGTCTGAGTTGGACCTAGGAAAGATGGTGGCTTTCAAGCTGGCACATTTAGAAGTTAGGAAATTACTCATATGGAGCTGAGAACCATACAGGCTCTGGAGACACATTAGTGGGTTTAATTGAGAAAGGACAGAAAAACAGGCTTCTAGTGAGTTAGGGCACTTCTGGAAGAGCTTCTACTTTTTTTTTTTTTTTTTTTTTTTTTTTTTGCTGAGGAACTATAGTCCTAGGAGTCTTCTTGCAAGGACAGTGCCTGATGACACACACCGGTTTGGAAATGGTTTGCAGTGGGTGAACTCAGATCTCCCCACAGGCCACTTCTCTAACTCTAAGCCAAAACCAAAGCAGAACTAGCATCTCCTGAGAGATGGAACTGTCTACCCAACCCTACACTGGAAAGACAGGCTAAGAGGAAATAAATACAAATGTTTGTGTTTCCCAGGCACAGTCTCTTCTTTTCATTCATTCAGTGGATACTTGTGGGTCACCTAGTCAGAGTAGGTTCAGTGGCTGTATGTTAGACTCACTGCCTCCTGTGTCCATGTATCAGACTCACTTTGATTTTTCCTAGAGTCTACAGAAAGGAAGGCTCTGATGGTTTTATAGCACACTAAGAAGTTTATGTATATTTCCCCATGAGTCCTCATGAGCAAGAAGTATGATATTATGCTGTGTGAGAGACTTGGACATCTCTACATGCTCATACAGTGCTGCCTTTAGCTATCTGGACTTCATCTCTCTACTTTGACGCCTGTGTTGCAAATACAGCTCCCAAAAGTGTCAAAGAGGGAGTTTTCACTTCTGGTTGTGGGAACTTTGAGATCTACAGGGAATAGGTAAGCTCTGGGTGCACATCTTCTGAAGGCAGGATTTCCCCACAGGTAGGAAAGGCATCTAGGTGCTTTTGAACTGCCTAACCAAGTACACTAGTACTTGATTCTTTCCACTCAAGGGGTGCTACCTAGTTCTTAAGCTTGGATTCCTCACCATCTATTTTCCCCAACATTTATATGGAAAGAAGGAAAATAAACCTTGAACTTTCCAGACTTGGGACCTACTGATAGTCTCACATACCTGCCATGAAACACCAAATTGCTTTACAGCATATCTCTTGCTGAGCCTAAAGCCTCCAGGAGAACTAAATTCAAAGAAATGAGCTTTGAATTGTTTCAGTTAGGAGGCTGCCAGCTCCAGCTGGGGATTTTGGCAGCTGACCCCATGACAGGGGATCTTGTCCCCTTAGCAATGGTGGAAACCACACCGCCCCACTTCACTGAGTGATCCTTGGCTCACTAGTGGCTAACAGCCTGCTGTCTCCCTGTGGCAGTTTATCTGTGTAACTGATAGCTAATTAATTTGCAAAGCCCTCTGGAAATCTGACACAGATGGCCTGAGTGTCTTTGTGGACCTAAATTGTGACCTCTTGAGAGGTAACTGTCATTTGTTAATACATTTCAGCCTGGCTGACCACACACTTATCTTGAAGCTCCTGGAAGGCCAACACCTATCTTTAGCTTTGTGCTGACTCCAGGCATTAAGGATGTTGAAGGAATATGGGCTGTATGGGTAAAATCTAACCTTATCCTGTTAAACCTCAGTGCACTGTAGAGCTGGAGCCCTGGAGTCTTCTGGGTTGTTCTCCAGCTACTCTACCTACTTCCATCTGCTTTTAGTGTATAGATTTTAGCAGGTGCCCCTGTCTTCTTTACTAGATTACAAACACCTCAAGGACAAAGATGAGTAGATCTATCTACGCCATCTTGCTGTCCATCTGAATAGGCATAGAAGTTTGCAGTTCCACCTAGAGCTCAGCATCAGGGAGTGACCCATTTTGTGCAGGATCTGGGCAACTGGGAAGAACGTTTTACTAGGTGTCCCTTGTGGACAGGGCCTCATGTTGCTGGTACACGGTGCTGAGCACACACAGCGCCTAGCACATAGAGTGCTACAAAAGGCTAGTGAATAAGTGAATGAATCTCGAAATGCATGCCTGAATAAATGATAGTGTTCTCATACTCAGTGGATTAGGGGAAGGTGGTGGATATACTTCTGAAGTACAGGATAGAAGACTACAGAAAGGTATTTAGGGCACTGCCAGAGCAGAAAAGAGGCCTTTGTGGCAAATTAATATAGTTTTCCTCTGTAGGACCTCTGCTGCTCCACAGGCTTTGACCCTGTGGAGTCTGAGTTCAGGAGTGAGATTCTACTCACTACTGTCTCTCTCTGCCACTGATGTTCCTCAGACTTCTATGGTCACCCTGGCTTGTTCTGAGGCTATCTGACCCCTAAAATAACAACTCATTGACCCCCCACATATACCTTGTCCCCAACCACCACTACCCCAGAGCTCTACCCCAGAGCTCACTGTGTCTCCTTTAGAGCAGCACCGCAAATGTGGGCTGCCCTCTAGGTCTCTATCCTATGGCTCTGGTAAGCAAGGTTCAGGGGTGGGGGCAGGACTGCCACTGACTTAAAATCCTGGATGAATCCCAGTGAGTGGATGGCCAATCATGTTAAGGGAAGGAATGCCAGTGACAAGAATGAATTCATTCAGACAGGAGTTCTGCAAAAGGTGTTAAAAAGCTGTCCCCCCACCCCTGTCTCTCTGAATGTCCCTCCCTCCAGAGCTCTGTCACTTCTCAGTGCATGTGGGGGAAAGCCCCACTTCAGCTGATTCCATTTGCTTGTTCTTCCTCACTGAGCCACTTCTACAAAGTTCTTACACCATCTGCCTGTATCTTCCCAGCATGCTCTGCACAGAGCTGGCTTTTCACAAACCAGCTGAATCTGTCTAGTACACAGCAAGTACTAAATTTAGATGCTGCCCCACTGTTTGTAATTCATATTTGCAAAGGACACCCAGCAAGGTTTCTAAATGACTGTCTTGAGTTTCTACATTGGACTTGTTGGGTGGGGTCCTTGGTACATAGGCCCCAGATTCTACTCTGGCTCTGGGGGTACTAGCTGTGGACTGTGGGGAGTCATTGAACTCTTGGAGGAGGTTTCGACTTTGGAAATGGGAATGGCAGAGAGCAGCTTGTAGGCACTCCTGTCTGCCATTTTCTCTTTAGAAATAGGCTTCTCTCCCACCCAGCAGCACTCCCATTGGTTTCCCTGCTACAGACTCACACATTATGAAATAATATTTACTGCACATATAACTGTATATTCTATAATTTCAAACCATGGGAAAATTTGAAAAATATCAATGTCTGCATGCCCAGTCATCTGAGCCCTCATGGAACTTGGCTAACTCCACCCTCCCTCCCCTTCCTCTCGAGTGTATTTGTTTTCCTGAACTGTTTTAGAATGATACGTTCCTACATAAATGTCAGCACATATGGGAACTAGAGCCTTCTTCCATATGGCTGTCTATCATCATTGTGTCATAGGACACTGACCTCCTTGTGACAATCATCTGTGTCCAGTGTGGTCCTGGGTGTCCCATCCATTTGATATATTAGAACATGGAGGCCTCCAGTTAAAATGACTTCTGCTATGCATAGGAGTAGCTGTCTCCTGTCTTTGGTCCCTGGCAGCTGAAACTGGCTTGTAACAGAGCACAGCTCCAGGGACTGCTCTGGGTCCCTTCTGTAGTAACACAAGAAAGCTGTAAAAATGAAGAAACTCTGGAAAAGAAAAGCTGCAGTGAGCTATCTTCAGCCTCCTTGGGCCCAGTAAGCTCTGGAGACAGAAACGGGCAAATTCACAGCTTCATCTGCCTTTTAATTAGAAAAAGAGAGGGGAAAAGAGTGTTCCTATAAGCTCTGTCCATCTACAATCAAGCTGGCTATATTCTCAAGTGCTTTGTAAAGGAATTAATATGTCCCTTCTCTTCCCCGTTGTCCTTGTAGAGAGAAGTCTGCTTTGCGCGGTTAGTGAAAACAGGAACCTGCCCTCCCACTAGCCCCTTGCCTTTGCCTTCCTTGTTTCAGCAGAGGAAGTGTGAGGCCCTTTAGCAACTACAACTCTGCAGCCTGCTTGATAACATGGGCTTTGCCTGCACTCCCTCCGGAGCCTGTGTGACCCACTCAGCCTGGAGCAGCAGCAGCTGATGGAGAGCTGGTGACCCTGTACCCATTGACCCCCAACTGCCAACACCCAGGAGAGCCATGTTCTGCATCTGAAGGTATTTAGGGAACTGTGGCTGGGACAGGGACAGGGAAGACTTTAGGAGCCCTCTGGAGGTATAGCTGTTAGGACTGGGCTTTGGGGAGCTAGAGAAGGGCCCCTGAATTTGAGCAAAGAAAAGTCCTGGTGAAGATCTGCCTCAGCACAGTGAATGCTCAGAGGATACTGAGGAGCTGCATATAAAGGAAAAGGTGCTGTGCCAGGCCAGGTGGGTTGGCAGCCTGTTTTCCTGCCAGGGGTAGTATGACTCAAGAAACAGCTAGGATGTGACAGCTATGTCACCTTGAGCAAGTCACCTTGAGAAAATCATTTAAACCACTGTAGACCTCTGTGCTCTCATCTATGGAATAGAAACAATGCGGCCTATATCACACAGAGGTTGGTTAGATGAACTGAGGGAACACATGCTCATGCCAACTGTAGGCCCAGGAACACAGTAGGTGCCCAGTGAGGGCTGTCAGCCAGCCAGCCATATGTCTAAAGGTGCAGAGGGCCTTGGATGACAGTAACAGGGCCATGCAGATGCTGGTAGTTAGAATCTTCCTGGGCAAGCGATACAGATAATTGACAATTATTTAGGCAGGATGTAGGCAGATTGGGAGAGGAGGGACTAAAGAGAAGACCAACATGCAACGCATATAGATTCTGAAATCATGAAATGTTATAAATGAAAGAAATGTTGGAAACTGAGAATTTCCTAAGGTATTTGCCACAGTGCATGTTAAGTGGGTACCTACCTGCATATTGAGAGAAACTGGTATGAGAACAATCTGGGATGAACCTTCTGAGAGGCCCGCCTGGGGACTCTGAATGGGATCTGAACAGATACCTGCTGTGCAGAATGGCTGTTAAATATAAAACTAAGTTACTTTCAGTCAATCTTCAGAACATCACTGTAAGCCTACAGTTGTTCTTTGCATTTGACTAGTGAAAATGAAGACTTGGAAAGTTACACTGACTTATTTGAGTCATCTAGATGGTTGGGAGATACAAGCAGCTAGGAGCTCTGAGAGCCTTCACAGGGGAAGGAAGAGTCTTGGTGACTGCAAAGGACTAAGGACAAAGGTCTTGTTGCCAGTGATGCTTTTGTGTTTAATATCCCATAGTCTACAGATTGTTCTTTTATGGATTATTAGAAGATGCTGAGTTGCAAGACTATTCAACTGAGCTGTGTTGCAGTGGGAGGAATGGGTGTTCTGGCAACTTCTGTTGTAACATATTTTCCAGTTACCGGATGCTATTCACGATCCTTAGTATACTCTAGAAGTGTAGCGATAATTTGTGGGACAGACACACTGAAATCTACTTGGATAGCCCCTTTTTAAACAGATCTAGGATTGGAGTACCTATGAAAGCATTTCAGGTTTGCCACCAAAGAACTGTGTGACTCTGGGCAAATTCCTTTGCCTCTCTGAAAGTATGCTTACTTTTTCCTTTATTAGAAGAAGCTTAATTTCTGCGATGTCTGTAAGAAGTGTACATTATATGCAACATGTAGCTAAGTGGCTGTTTTAATACCATTCCTAATCAGGTGAACAAAATCAGCCTAATTGCACAGACATTTCCAGCAGAAAATTTCTAGCAGTGTTAAATATGGTGAGGTCAAACTACAAAGGCAAGACATGGGACTCCCTCTCTTTTTCTGAAGACAAATTTCTGCTGTTATTCCACTAGACAGAAGGAAGCCTCAACAGTGGTTATCTATCTTAACAAATGGAACTTGTTCCTAACAGAGAGAAACCTCTCTGTCTTTCTAGCCTGGGGAAGCTACAGATGACAGAATGTCCTTAAATTCATGTTACTTATTTCAGACCACCTTTATCTATCTTCTGCACTCATAGAGATGGCTGAGTGATAATGTCTAGTTCCTATTAAATAGGAACTTATTTATTGCAGTTCTGCCATGAAATTGGATTGAAAAGTCTCATTAAGAGTCTTCAGCAAATCAGACCAAACCATTTGTTAGTCACCTGAGGGGTGGGCATATGAGTACCTCTTGTTATAAGTATTTGTCTGTCCATCTATCCATCATCCACCAACCCACCCACTGACCAACCCATCTTTCCATCCACCTATACATACATACATACATACATACATACATACATACATACATACATACATCTACCCTTCCTTTCTTCCTTCTTTCCTTCCTTCTCTCCTTCCTTCCTCCCTTCCATTCATTCCTCCATCTACCCATTCATTCACCCACTCATATGTCAACCCATCTACTCTATCATCTATCCATTCAGTCACCCATCCTTCCATCTATATATACATCTCTTCCCTCAGTACAGTCATACCATGTGGCTGACTTCCTTTCTCTCTCACTCTAAACTTCTGAAAACGAATTAAGTACATCATGTCCCAACCACTTCCTCCCATCTCAGAACCATTCAGGAAGGAGCATTTTAGACAACAGTAACTACAGCTACTTGGGGCCTCAAAGGCACAATGTCTTACTTCTGTTGTTAGCCTTGGGGAGTCTCAATTCTCTAAGCAGCAGATAGCCTAGACCCATGCTAGAGGTCTGGGTATATGTGGTGGGCAGGTCTAGAGACTCAGAGAATCTCAAATGTGGCAATTATCATTTGGCTGGGGTTTCCCTACCCTAAAAGCAGATATCTCTCACACCAGACCAAGAATTTTATATTCCTAGCAGAATTTACATCTTCATTCATTATACCTAATTATTGTACATGTATTAGGCACCAGACACATGAAGGATAATACTTTTCTTTTTAGTTGAGAGTACTTGTATCTACCCTCAGAAAATTGCTTTGGGGTAGAATTGCTTCATGCTACACTCTGCCATTTCCTAATGCTCAATGGTATCAGAGGTGGCAGCCAGCTCTGGAGGCAGAGGCCTGAGTTCACTACCTGCTCCAATTTCTGAGCATCCCATTAGTACAAGATAAGTTGGGCAATTTCTCTGGTTTCAGTTTCCTGAAAAATGTCAAGGGTCTTAGTAAAACATCACATGCCACATGGATTTGTGGAGGTCAAGGGAGATGGTATTTTGAATAAAGAGACATCAGAAGTCCTCAGTGTATGTTCACTCTTGCCCATAACTACTCTTGGTGTGGGTTAGGCCTTTGAAACTCATAAGCATCTGCCTCAGCCTGTGGTAAGTACATGGTGTCCTCTATCTGGTCTGCTTATTTTCTATGAAGCAGCAAATGGCCTCTTAAGGAAGGATAGTGGCTTGCCCATCACCTACTCTAGCTGGCTCGCAATGGGTGTTAAAGATGTAATGTGTAGAAAGTAAAAATTAGGGGAAACTGGTCTAACTCATCTTCATGACAGGATTGCAGTCACTCTTCAAATGATTTCACAACACAGTCTATAATACTCTGAGTCCAAGAAGTAGATCTTCGGCTAGGCACTGTGCAGTGGGAAATGGTTTCCAGTGGTCAGACCCGGCAGGCCTCTGTACTTTCTGCAGGTTATCTCAAGCAAACCAATTTCATAAAGCACTGGCATGCTCTTTTTCTGGGATCAATGTGACTGAGTTAGAGTCAAGAGTGAGAAAAAGTATGCCCTAAAAGTTGGCCCCTTCCGTGACTTAGGTTCCTCATTCACCAGTTGAATTCTTTGGGCATTGAATAAATCATACTTAAGCATGATAGAGGCCTTTTATACAGTGGCTGCTCATTGAGCTCAGTGTCTCCTTTCCTTTGAAAACCAGGGAGTATGTTTGCAAGCAGGAGAGCTTCCACATAGATTGATGAGGGGTAGATTGGTTGATTCATTGATGAGAATGTAAAACTGTCCAGCTGATATGTTATAGAGCATCCTCAAAATAAAATAAAATAAAATAAAATAAAATAAAATAAAAGTAGAACTATACCACACCTTAGTGTGGGCCCAAGGACTCCAAGTCAGCAAACAATATGGATATTTGCATATCCATGTTTACTGCAAGAATATACACAATGGTCAAGACAAGAAACAGGCCTAGATGTTCATTAAGAGAACAGTGAAGAACATGTCAAGAACACCCACCCATCCACACAGCCTACAATTTTATTCAGCTATAAAGGGGAATGAGATTATGTTAGTTTTGGAAATGAAACTTGAGATCAGTACATTAGCAAAATAAGACAGACTCAGAAAGGCAAATATTATGATTTTTCCCTTGTGTGGAACCTAGATCTCTCTCCTCTCCTCTCCTCTCCTCTCCTGTCCTCTCCTGTCCTCTTCTGTCCTCTCCTCTCCTCTCCTGTCCTCTCCTCTCCTCTCCTCTTCTCCTCTCTCTTTCACTTCTCTTCTCTTCTCTCTCTCTCTCTCTCTCTCTCTCTCTCTCTCTCTCTCTCTCTCTCTGTGTGTGTGTGTCTCCCTTTCCCCCTCATACATGCATACATGTATACCCACACATGGATATATATATATGTGTGTGTGTGTGTGTGTGTGTGTGTGTGTGTATGCCTATATATATATATATATATATATATATATATATCCATATACCCATATATATATGCATGCCATGAATGTAGAGTGGACAGTAATTGGAGAAAGGAAAAGGAGGAAAGGAACATGAGAGGGTAATAGAAATAAATATGGTCAAAGCACATGACATACTTCAATGGCTGCAGTATGAACCAATGACACTGTATAATAAATATATGCTAATTAATTTTTACATATTTTTTAGCTGTTGGTTTCAGTTGCCCAGAGCTAGCTGGAACTGTTAGGAGGTCCATTGGGCTTACACATCAAGGGATGTCATAGCATGACATTTTACATCATAGAAATTGTCAAACATTTCAAACTAGAGAATTTTTCAGCACTAATTGACAAAGATGGCCAGGCAAGTGGCTCTGGCTGGATGGCACCCTGTAGCTTTTGTTTTATCTGTGTCTGATCTCCCTGAGGAGTATGTACTTGGGCTGAGAGAAGAAGAAACAATGCAGAAATCATCAGCAATGGGACAGTCATGACCCAACACTCAGCCAACAGCTTAGAGACAGTGTCCAGCTTGAGGCAGCACCCATAGCAGTCCCTTAACTGTGATGGTTGCCCTGGACTCTTGTGGGAGAACTTCTGTCTGAGTCCTACTTGACCTGAGATCCTAGCCAGGCTGACTCATAAGGAAGGGGCCACCATCTGTGCGTATTACACTGAGCAGAACTCAGATTTCTATCTTGATGGTAAGTTTGTGAGTAATGTTGGTGAGTCACGTGTATGAATGAAAAACAAAAGGAACTTTTGCTAGGAAATGTGATGTCGTGAAGAAATCACAGCCTTGCTAGTGTTGGGGCCCAGATTTCTGTGCACATGTTAGCACCTCCCTGAATGTCTCTGTTAAGCTCCATCTCCTGTCATTGGTCCTACATTTCACAAATTCTCATGTGAGATGGGAAGTGAACAGCAACTTGTCTTGATCTTCTTTGTATACTAAGCTCCTGGGAAAACTTTATTCAAAATAATATGTTCAAAACAATAGGCTTGAGCCATATTGAACTAGGCATGTTCAATACTTCACACATTGTAAAACAATGTACAAAGCAATGCCTATACTCATGTGCAAAAACCATACATCCAAGAAAAAGGGGTTATGCTTTAAATAAGTTTTAACTACTTTCATAGCTGTCTGTGGCCTCCTGCAGCCCATAGAATATGGGTTGACATGTCCAGAAGGACCCCAAGTCATTCTCCCAGCAGGTATTTTATACTCTGCCTGTGAGTCAGGCATACAATGGCTGGATCCCAAGGTACCACCACAGCTGTGTAGGTTTTGACCTTACTTGGTTCCCTGGGAGACAGATGCATTGGCCCAGCCCTCTCTATTTGTGCAGGCAAACAGAAATGGACAGTGGGACTGAGAAGTGAACAAGGAATGATGGGGTCACAAGGTGGGCTGCCCTGGTAGTCTTGCTACACCCATTCAGGGAGAGACACCTGCCAATTGAGGTCAGGATGTGGTGGGATGCCCCAGGAAATCCTAGTGGGTTCTCAGAGGAGCCTGGCACTAAGCCCCAGTGACAGCTCTTATTTTCCCTGAGGCAAACTGTCAGACCACCAGGCATCGGTGAACAAGTCTCAGACAGAGCAGTCATGCTTTGGGGGTGGAGGTGAGGTAGATGGGGCAACGCAGCCCAGAAAGGGCAAGTGATTTGCCCAACTAGCACAGTGTGTTAATGACTCCGGCACACCAAAGGGCCTGCCATTGGCACATTTTTGGCTACCAATTGTCAAACACATTCCTCCTTTACTTATGCATAGCAATTTATTTCCCAAACAACTTTGTGGAACATACTTTTGTATTTTAAATTGGGAGGAAAGAATAGAATGTGGAGGCCCAGAAGAGGAGAAAGAACTGGCCTGAGGACAAACCGCCAGTAAGTGGGGACCTGAACTAGTGGTTCCCCTGCTCTGAAGACCCTCCTGTGGGGCTCTCTGAGTCTGGAACAGCTTTGGAACAAACCAAATTCATGCACATAAGGCAAGTGTGGAGACTCCAGAGATGTGTAGATCAGACACTTATGCATTTGCCTATGGTCTCACTCGCACCCAGAGAGAGTTCTTGGAAACTCCTGAGAAAGTTTCATGTGCTATGTTGATATACTCAGTGTACACATAGGCTGGTTTCATTATAATGAAGTTGATCGCTGTGATAAATGCCCATAATTCCAGTACTTCAGAGACTCAGGCAAAGGATCAAATATTCTAGGCTAGCCTGGGCTATGTTGCAAGACCACATATGCCATTAGGATATATGTGTTCTGTTCTGTTCTGACCTATGGTGCTGGCAAGTCTGGAATTATTTTCACATCTCCCCCCTAACCAGAGGTAGCATTAGGCCTTCACTGATATCTCTTCTCCTTCACACAGTGGGTTTCCAGGCCTAGGCTTCTCATCACAGTTTTGCTTTTATCCAACAGGTCCCTTGGACTTCATGTCCCTTGAATGAATAAATGTTTATGACCTCAAAGTTTATGACTGCCAACATTGGCTGCATGACTGAAGAATTCCTTTGCTGTTCTTTCTCAGATGGAGAATTAGAATAGGAGGCTAGGGCAAGTCCCCAGAGGTGGAAAGAGTGGGGGCTTTGGAGCCATGAGACCTGCGTTGACCTCTGCATTACCTCTGTCTAACCTCAGAGGACGTGGCTAGCTTCGACAATGTGAGCAGTCAGGCATAGTTACGCAGTACTTATATCTGTGCGGAAGAGAGCAAAACTAATCTGCTTGGTGGCTGTTTCATGTGTCACTGTTGTGGTTAGAGGTGACATATTGAGTGGACATTGAGGCTCTGGCCTTAGAAGATGCCACAGGAGTGAATTTATAGCTGTCATGTTCTAGAAAAGGGGAGGTTGGGCTCTTAGGTTTTACATTATGCCTGCTCCAAGGCTCCCCCTTCTGTGACTTCCAGAATGTACCCCCACCTTGCTCCTGGTTAAAGATCTTGATATTCTTTCTCTTTGATGTTTTGAGAAGGGTACAGATGGCCTCCCTATCCACAGACAGACGTGGGTGATAAGTATGCTATGTAGGAAACACACATAGTTCTATTGTGGGATACCATCAGAGTAGAAGGCTTGGGAGCAGTCAGACCACTTGCACTGATGCAGACTCACAGTGCAAGGGGCTGGAGCTGAGTGGGCAAAAGACCTGCAGAGATGGAGTGCTAGATACATAGACACTTTCCCTATGGCAGCTCCACCAAAGACCTGGGATATTTACCCCTCTAAACCACTCAAGCAGTGGGCAGACATGCACTGTCCAATGGACACAGCAGAGGGCAAGCTGTTTGAAGTCAAGAAAGAGTTTCTACATGGGACCCAAGGAAGTTGAGTCAGCCCCTAACCACCCTTCTTAGGATAAAAAAAGAAGTGTCTGCTCTCAGAGATGCTGGCAAGAAGGTAGTCTGGCACATGCCACCTACCTTCCCTCCATTCCAAAGAATATAAAGACAGAATTTATACTCCTTCCAGTGGGATTTCATAAAAATGATGATGGCTCTTTTCCCTTTTAATAATCTTCCAAGAGCCATAGAGTTTTGATTGCTAGAATGAAGTGGGGTGGAAAGCCTCTCTCTCTGGAGATAGTTACTCTCCTATTCATCTCATTTTTCAGAAGTGGAAACTGAGGCTAAAGGGCACACAGAAAATGGCTTTCATGTCAAGACTGGAGGGAGGTGACTAGCCACCACAGTCCTTCCACCTAGACCTGGAGGAGGACGCATTCCACAGAGAAAGGGGATGGAGGCAGAGATGGCAAAGCCAGTGTTAATTAACTCAGCTCTGTTCTGCCCTTTTCTTATTGTTCCTAGAAGCAATTAGTCTCTTGCACCTCTCTCCACCTCTAGCCACTATAGAAAACTGTCACGGATTAAATCAAATTGTTCGGTTATTTCCTCGGGGAGGCCCCAGCTCTCCTCCTTTTGGGTATTGTCACTATTCTCAAATAAAAGCTTGAAATTGGTGACTTAACTCCTTCCTGGAGGCTCTGTGAAGTGGCGCAACGTTCTGGGGCTATGGAAGTGACATGAACGCTGGTAGTTCAAAGGGGATCTTCAGCCCTTTTGTCAGGAGAAGGCAGGAGAGGATAACACATCAGAACCAAGGAAGTGAGGTAAGAGCTAAGCCCTAGGCCTAGGGTTGGGCTGCTCACCTTGTGCTCCTCAGCTCATGATTTTGGGTTTGTCTCTGTGTGCACTGTAGTTTTCCTATGTGAAAAGATGTATGTTTCCAACTTTCCTTTATCCCGTTCTCCTCTTCTCCTTTCTCCCTCTGTCTCTCTCTCCTTCCCTTCTTCCCTGTTTGCTTCTCTCTCTGGGCTTTAGGAAAGCAGTTCCTTAAACAGCTCACAAACACTTGAGAAGAACTGAGAGGGAACTGGGAAGAGCTTGAATGCCAGGCACATGTACTGTCTTTGGTCAGTAGGTCCTGCCTTTCTGAATCCCTTGGCTCAGGGTCAGCTATGGTTTAGAAGCCCAGAACTGTCCACTGTGCTGGCAGGGGAGAGGTTATGTCATTACCCATTCATTTAAAAACATTATATTTTAGAGTACAGCCATATACTCACTATCCATATAAATATTGAGAACTCCTTTTTTTTCCAAAAGAAAGGAACTTTATGACATTGTAATATCTTGAAAAATTCACTGTTTTCACTTTGTCATGTGGCATATATAATTTTTTCCAAGTGGGGGAAATATAGGTGCAACAAAAATCACATATATCCCTTATTTCAATTAACAAGTGAATTATAAGTGAATAATCATATATGTGAATGTACATATATATACATATATATGTATATATATACATATATATGTATATATATACATATATATGTATATTTATATATACATATATATATATATACATATATATATATATATATATATATATATATATATACACACACACACAAACTATTAGGTTTCTTTTAGTTTTGGGGGTATATATAGTTTCAAGGCTGACTCCTCAGCATTGGACCCCGTCATTCTCCTTGCTTCCTTATAGATGAGGAATTCCAACTTCTGTTTCCCCTTCTTGACAATTAGGATATAGAACAGACCCCCCCTCTACCTCCTCTTAGAGGCTTTCCTCTCAGAGCATGGCTCTTTCGAGAATGTGTGCACATTAGGACTTGAAATATTCATCTTAACAGTGGCTCAAAAGCCATATATACTCAGTAGAGGCTGTACTTTAAATTTTGAACTCTGAATTTTTCCTCCAGGCTCATATCTATGGTTCAGTCTTCTCTCTTAATGATGTACACCAGGATAGAGCTGAGGGCCCCATAACATACCTGGTCACAAGGAGAAACACCTCATACTACACAGGGTGCTGTGTTGCTCAACTTTCATGGTCTAGGTTTGGTATAAAATACAATTTTTGACTTATGATATTCTCAGCTTATGAGGAGCATTTGAGGATCCAGCCCCATGGCTAAAGACTTATATACTCTCTGGCTGCACCCACAGAGTATAGAAATGAGATCTAGAGCCAGAGTCTCGAAGTCATGTGATCTTGTCCCGAGTTGTACACTCAGAACAGGTAGAATGTTTCTATTTGGAGTATGTGTTTCTGGTCAGCCTAGAGATTGGCTAGTTTCTTCTCCTTGTTCCTGGAAATGGGAAAAACTCTGATCATATTTATGGCCATGTTCTCTGTGCTCCCATCATCCTGGAAGACACAGCATTTGTAAGGCTTTTTTTTTCTTTTCGAAGTACTTGTCCAAAGTCCCTGGATTTGAATGCTTGTGAACATGATGATGTCCAGCCAGGCTATGCACTGTGTTTCACCTGCTTTAACTCAGCTTTGTGGCAACTACCCAAAAGCTGTCCAGTCATCCCCAATAGCAGGCAAGAAAATATTAACAGCTTGTCAGGGAATATCAGTTCATACATAAGGGAGAGCTACAGCCATGATGAGGCAAATGAGATAGCCTCTCCATTACCTGTATGTGTCATGGGACCAGTCATTTTCTATTTTGGGTTTGTTTTCTTAAGGATGCAGGGGTTTGCAATCATCAAGGCTGGAGTAGAGGTGAATGTGTTTGGCAGCCTGGAAAGCATACGTCAACCAAAGCAAGGGTTCAGCCATAAAGCTGGCTTTGCAATCCTTTGTTAACATGGGTGTGAAAATTCGAACAGACAAGAAAGAATCAAGTCAAAATGCCCCATCATGGCCTGCCCCCTTACCCTACCCCTTCAGACCATGAAGCCTTTTGCCTTCTAAATGTCTTGTGTTATCTTCTAAATGTGGTGTGTCCTTAATTCCTGGGCCATGAAAGCTGTTTGCTAAATCTGTGAGCACAGCTTCTTTGGGGCTACCTAAGATACTACTCAATTTCTCCAGCACCCCCTTCTCTGCTCAGCAATGGTGTGGAGGAATGGAAACTTTTGCCACCAACAGCATTTGCTAGCAACTTCCTTCTCTGTGGTTTTTCTCTGTCATCCCCTTGATAAAAGACTTTGAGCTGTGCCTCTGTCACCAACACTCATGAATTGCATCTTGACATAAAAAACAGCCCCCTTTCAAGAAGCAGGTTGCCTGAGAAATGATGCACCATGTGCTCTGAACTAGGTCACTCTCCACTCAAGAAGCTCTGGGTGCACTTCATACTGCATGTGTGTCTCTTGTACTGCAGGCTCCGAGTACCTTCCACGGCTCGAGGAGAGAAAAAGATGGGGAACAGCATGAAATCCACATCTCCACCTTTGGAGAGGCCATTACCCAGCACTGAGGGTAAGTCTGACTTCTCTAGAGAGATCTTTAACTCAGTCCTGCAATAGCCTACAGAAAACTGTACTGTGGTGGATGATGGTACTTGTTAAAACTGGGCAGTGTATACCTGCGTGACATTGTATCAGTCCCTCACTTTGTGCTTCAAATACTTAATAATGAACATTTGGAAGGATTAGATACTTGGTGGTGTGAAAGTGTTGTCATTTTGAGAGGGAACTCTGAGACCAGTAGGCTCCTTTGATAGAGTGCATATGGATTTTGAGCCACTGTTAGGCTTAAAATCTCAAGTCCTGTATGCATATGTTCTTGAAAAAGGCATGATCTGAGAGCAAGGCCTCTGAAAGGAGGCAAAGGGAGGTCAGTGCTCCTCAGCTCATGACTTTAGAATTGACTTTCTGTGTACACTGTAGTTTTCCTACATGAAAAACATAGGCTTTCAACTTTCCTCCTTTCCTCTCTTTCTCCCTCCTCCTTTCTCCCTTCACCTATCCCTCCC
Source organism: Mastomys coucha (assembly GCF_008632895.1). Taxonomy (NCBI): domain Eukaryota; kingdom Metazoa; phylum Chordata; class Mammalia; order Rodentia; family Muridae; genus Mastomys; species Mastomys coucha. Next base: position 104,833,179 of record NW_022196913.1, on the reverse strand, counting down.
TCCCTCCCTCCCTCCCTTCTTTCCTCGCTCTCGTCTCTGAATTTTAGGAATATAGTCTGGGCCAGAGGGTCTTTATGCTTGAGCAAGTCTAATGAAAACATCAATCTCCAAAGGCTTGCCCATTTGTTTTTACTTTTAAAACGCTAATTGACATAAAGTCAATTTTTTTCTTTTTCCACTGTGTGGGCAGGAGGTTGCATCTAAAAATGAGGTTCAGGGGTCTCCCCTCTGACTGCTGGTTTAGAAGAATTCCCCAGGCCTGTACCAGGGTATACTCCAGATAGTCACACAATTGCCCCACCTTGAAAAGCTTCCTCTGCTGTCCGGCCTGACTCAATTTCTTCTCTCTTCACATACCTATTTGAGTGAGGGAGAAGGTGGCAGCTTACTGCTATTCTACTTGACTCCCATCAGGCATTGCTTGAATTGCTGAGGCTGCAGGACAGCCTGCAGCTATGGCTTCCTATGATGGCCTGGGTGACAAAAAGCTCAGAACAGGAGGTTGTGCTCTAGGAATCTCAAGACAAAAGAATTCTCTTGGCCTTTAGGAGCTCCTTCAGCATGCCCGGACAGTGAATGCCTGGGCATTTAGGTTCTTCACCAGCATGATTCCTAGGAACTGATGTCATAAAGAGATAGTCAATTTGTTGGGAATAGTGTACATTTCAGAGGAAAAAGACCCCCAAGTGGTGTCCTTTAGAAGCTATGTAACTTTGGGGAAGTACCCCAGTCTTCTATGGCTTTTCTAAGGGACTTAACCTTGACCTTTTGCCACCAGAGTAGAGCAAAGAGCAGTGACCTGGTTGTAGGGTGGGAACGCTTGAAGATCCACTTGAGGTCGGCTACCTTAGTAGATTGTAACTACATGGCCACTCCTTAAGTGTGAGCTTCCCTCAAGTGTGAACATCCCTTAAGTGTGAATGCAGTGGAACTGGCAATCCCAGGAACTTTCTCATAGAATTGCAAGTAGTAAATTTCCCAGTCCACACAAACTTCAGACACTTCCTCAGGGAGGGCCACATGCATACAGCATAGAATTAATTAAAACTGGGGGCCTCCCAGGATGTTGGGGAAACACATACTTCCACCCAATAAAGACAACCTGACTACTCTGCTGTAATAGTCCCCTCCCCCACTCCTGCCGATTGGTTTCTTCCCTCTGCATTACTGTGACCTACAGTGACACCTCATGCCAGAGTTGACCATGCAGATCAGCTGTGCTCAGAACCCATCCCACTGTGCCAGGGTAGAAATCATACCCACTTGACATGCACTTATATGGCTGATATCCATGGAAAAACAGAGCTAAGCAAGGTAAGGAGAGGAAGGAAACAGGTAAATCTGAAGACCCAGCAGAACTGTGATGGTAGGTGGAAGGTGGATATCAGCAAGTTATATTTCCAACCAGGCCCTGTGGGGTCTTAAGCCCCTAAAGCTAGCAGATCCCAGGCCAGTGCTAGTTCTGCCTTCACATCTAACACAATCACGAGTTGATCAGCCAGGTCATCATGGTGTTTCCTCAGTTCTTATTTTTATGATAGTAATAATTGTAGTGTGGCTTGGTGCCTGAGGTGTGCCACACACAGTTCTAAGAGCTTTATGCATATGATGTGAGCCATCGGATATGCATATGCATCTCACATAAGAATAGCATCTCATGTGAATTTTTATAATAGCCAACCACATTATCACTATCACACTCTTCAATTTGCAATGGAGGAAACTGAGGCCAGGATGCTCAAGTGAATCTCCTAACTCCCTCCAGTTCCTCAGGGATGTGTGAGGATGAACAAGTGGATTAACTGGGTGTAGTGTTCAGTGTCCTCCTTCCTCTTTTTTAAAAAACTCTATCATATTCCAGGGTAGAGTGTGCTCCAAGAGAGGATGTGCCTGGAGTGAGGAATTATGCCCAGTTAACAGATTCAATGATGCTAAAACTCTTGGGCCATTGCAAGATCTCATAAATGAAGAAGCACCAGTCAGATCTTGGCTTTGGGCCTCATTTCTACATTATTAACCTATTCCTGGAGAATGGGGAGGCTTTAAGTGGAAGGAGATTTGACTTCTGAGTCACTTTACCCTTAATGGATATAAAATACAAGTAAGTGTCCTATCAAATCCATACTTGTAGATGATAGTACCCACAGACCTGGCTTACATGCATCAGCAGAACTTGGTAGGCCTTCCTTCAAGCCAGCCTGCAGCTTCACCTGGTTGGCTATGTTCATATGTGCTGTTTTGCTTACTGACAAAGTTACTGAAAGTCAGGCCTAATGGTGGCCTTTCAGGAGCCAATGGGTTTGGATATGACTCAAGCAGTATGAAAGCAGAAGTTGAAATAACACAGCCATTTAGCCCCACACCCACTAGCCACAGGGGTTGCCTGCACAAGCTCTGAAGGCTCACTTGGATCTGGCCTTTATCTGTAGAGGATGGAGTGCTGATTCAGGAGAGCCTAGACACTAGGTACAAAGAGCACTAAATGAAGTGACCATAGACCTGTATTCTCATGCTGTTCTGTGGACAAGCCATCAACTCCACAGCTTTGCCATCCTATCCCTGAAAGAAGAATAGGCGACTTACAGGGCTGGGGAGAATATGAAAAGGAAGGAATGAGTACAGTTTTTGCTGCAGTCACCAATGAGGCTACTGAGCAAGTGTTAGCATTACAAAAGAAGTGGCTGTGGCAGGCTAAAGAATAAACAGGCCGCAAAGGCCTGCTCTTTATGAGCTAGGTAACATGGCCAGTAAGCTCTGTCTGGGTTCCTTTCTGCTCGGGCTCCTTTCCTTATGTGATACATTTGTATATTCTGTTCCTCACCCCTACTCATCCCCCAGGTATCAGCAAATATTTGGATTTTCCTTTTCTCCTCTTACCAAGTGGAGCTTGTATTTAGACGAGCCAAAGGTGGTAAGATAGCCTCACATTGCCTCTCCTGTGTATCAGTGGAACTGAGATGGTTCATCTGGAGCTGGTCTTGATTGTGAAAGAGTGTGCTTATCCTCTGTGGGAATGATCCTGTGAGTCATGAAGGCCACATAATCCACCACAAGGCAAATTTTGATATGTCCTGTTCTAATATGGGAACAAGCCAAGCTCTAGTTAGTTAAAAGAAGGATTCCTTCATATTACAGAGCTATAAAGTGGTGGTGTGTGGCTCAGCCCAGCTGATTTCACATGCTTCGAGTTCCTCATGGCCAGAACATATTTTTTCTGTGAACCTGAATATTGACTATGTCCCTCCTTCCTTAGCCCCCCTCCTACCTCGTTTGTTATTTGGTAGCATCTAAATGTTTAGATTTCTGAAAAAGGAATCAACATCCACTTTGTATACAAGGTAAAGTCCTAATGGGTTTGTACCATTCTCTCATTTTGCTTCCAGATTACATGCTACATGTATAAGTCTGCCTAAACAGGTAGCTTAAACGTATGTCAAAATGTCTGCTGCAGTTTGTCAAAAAAACCCTTTAGCCCCTTTTCAAATAAATAAAAAAAATACACATCAAATTTTCTATAAACTCATGGCTCTAAGAAGACTTGAGGATGTCTCTGAGAAGAAAACATATAATTCCACCTCAGACATTTATTTCCTTGTAGGGATCAGAGCTCAGGGAAGACAGTGGGGATCCTGAAACCAAATTTGTTCACTATGGCCACACTGATGTCCCCTGGAGGTTTAAGTCAGGCTATGTGTCTTCTATTGATTTGTCCTCTGGTGTCCTGTCTCTCGTGATAAGGAAAAGGAGCACATTTAATGTCCCTGAAACCCTTAGGCAGAAAACCAAGTACAAGGCTGTCCTAGAGATAGTTCACTGCCATAATTGTAAAAACATTGCTGTTAAGGAAACTCCATGAGAAACCGCATCTGCAACTGTGAATCTGTAACCCCCAGGATCCCTCTTTTTTCCCTGGAATGCTTGCATGCACAATGGGCTTTTGTGTTTTCTTTATTTCTGTTTCATTTTGTTTTTGACACTATAAAAGGTGATTTTTGTAATGTTTCAGTTTTAATCTTGAGTGTACAGTATGACCACATCAAGCCACGAACACCAATGGGGACAAGCTCTATTTAAAGGATCTATTCTTGTCATAGATATCATATTTTAGGAGTCATTTTAGCCCTGTTTTTCATACGGGGGTACACCAATCACTTTTTCTCTGTCTGGAATTCTCTGGGGACAGCACAGAGAACCCTTAACATAGAGTCTGCTCAATGTTTTACAAACATATGCTTGGAGTGTCTGGCAAGCTCAAGGCTGGGCCCGGGGCTGCCTGACACTGAATACCCTGTGCTCAGTCCTCTAGGGGCTCACAGCCAGGTAAGGGCATCCTCTGACCATCATATAGATATGTCAGGGCAACTTTGAGACATTGCTTCAAAGGAAAACCTCAGGTAAAGGTTAGCAGAGCACTGAGTCTCTTCCAGAGGCTAGAGCTGTTGAGGGTGGCAGCAGCGAGGAGAGAGCCAGTGTTACCACGAAGAGGGACAGCACCTGCTGAGGCTCCTAGGTCTGGGAAAGGCCTGTCACTCTCTGCTGAGGCAGCTGAAGGAGTAAGCGCTTGTTTCATATTTGGGTACATCAGACCAAGAAAAATGTATTTCTGTATCAGGAGCATTTCCTGGTCACCATGGTTACAGAATAGGAAATTCTTGTCAGGGGTGGGCATGTAAGGTGGCATACCCTCAGCACCCAGACTTTTGAATGGCAGCCCCAGCAGCTGGGTAGACTTTCAGGGAAGAATTATCCTGGGTCCCTTGATGACCCGGTCTACCCTGTGGACCTGTACCTCACTCTGCACTGGTACTTTTACTTATAGGTAACCTCCAAGATTGCTTAACATTCATGCCTCAGAGGCTGTCTCTACACCTTATCAGGATTCAGAACTTCTTTCTTCAAACCTATTCCAACTTGAGTGCTGCTTCTACTTTGTGGGGTGGTATCTGGCCCACAAAGAGAAGAATCTCTTTTTGGAAAGTTTTGTTAAGGTAGAGTGTTAGAATCATTCATCCACAGGTTCAGGCCAGCAGTCTCCCAGAGCTAACCTCTCTAGTCTGACCCAGCTGTTTCTTGGGAACCCTTATTCCTTTCCAGTGACTCATTAGGACACTTACTTTTGGTTTCCTCTTGTAAACGTTTGCATCATGTATTGCCCATGACTCAGTTTCCCAAAATGAACAACACATTTGTGTCTGCTCCACTGTGATAACTGATTTCTGCTTCATTCACCAACTGACACCCAGCCTGCACAGCTAAGTACCAGGGTTCTTCTGAACTTTCTGAAGCCAGGGCGTATGCAATGGCTCACGTGATCCTAGGATCTAGAATGTAGCCTTCTGTAGAAGAGGAAGAGGTAGGCTTAGTCACTGCTGCTGGGCTCAGGGTTGGGCCTCAATGAAGAGTCACTAAATCAATAAGTATAAGATGTAATCCAGAAGTAAAGCCAAGCTGTACAGTGGTAACTACCTTTGCTGCTTTGTAAGTGTGTTGTTCCCTCAAATGTACCCCAATACTAATCTGCATCAACACATATGGGTTATGGAAAATCACTAAGGATGCAAGCAAGCGTTGCTAGGCATCAGGAAGGAGATTTGCATCTTATCATGCATCTCAATAGCCAACTGGGCTCACATGAACCAAAGAGCACACTTCCCTGTGCTAATGTCATTAAAATCTCATACATACATACATACATGAGCTCATATTAGGGGGAGGCAGAATGTAGGTCATGTAGAGTCTCAGATGTCAAGCTAAGGGATTTAAATTTTAACATACCTACAACAGAAAGTACTCACATTTTATGCACAGTTTCAACCCCACTAAAATCTCTGCTGATTAGGGGCGTGACATAGTACTCATCTACTCCAAGTAAGAAGGGTATGTGTATGTTGTTATTGTTGTTGTTTTGTATTTTTAAACATAGAGCCTGAGGATCCCTGGAGGATCCTCACAATTGACTAGCCTGACAGTTTCCTCCAAGTACCACCGATATGGGACACACAGGGCCCTGAATAAGGAGGGCATCTGAAAAAATAGTACTAAGAATTTTTTAAAATTACAATAATACATGTGTATGGTGTGTTTTGATCAGATTCACTTTTTGACTCTTCATGTTGGATTCCTTCTGTTCAACTAGTCCCTCTCCTTGTCTCTATCTATCTATCTATCTATCTATCTATCCATCCTTATCTATCCATCTATCTATCTATCTATCTATCTGATTATTGTGGCTCACCTAATTTAAGTGGAATTGCTTGTCTGTACATGGATGTGGAGAAATATTCACACGAGTTTGCACAGCTCCTCACTGGCCACATCAATGAGGGGAATGAGTGTGGCAACTCATTAACTGTCGGTAGCACTTCAAAGAATAATAGTGCCATATAAATCCCTCCAAGAATGAGTCTTTTCATAGCCTTCTGGGGTAAAATTCTTTTATCTATCATCCCATTTTCAAGATAGAAATGCTGAGGCTTGTAGACACACTGCAGACCCTAAAATAAAGCCAGATGGTGTGACTCTAGTTTTTACATCTCAAGACCCCCCCTTTTCTTCAGATGGGAACACTGGGACCAAGGTAGGGTTGTGGTACAAGCATGTTCTGTGGCCCCAAGGCCTGTCTGAAAGCTATCTTCATGGAAAAGAGGCCTGGAACACTGGGCACCTGGGAGTGGAGATTTACAGACAGAAGCTAGGAGGCTCTAGGGCAATGGTTCTCAACCTTCCTAAAGCTGCACCCCAGTAATACAGTTCCTCATGCTGAGGGGATGTGCACCCACAAAATTTTGTTGTTTCTTTGTAACTGTAATTTTGCTACTGTTATGAATCATAATGTAAATATCTGCCCTGCTGGATGTCTGATATGTGACTCCCAAAGGGGTCAAGACCCACAAGTTGAGAACCACTGTATCAGAGGAACACCCCCTCCCACCCCAGCAGCTTTGTCTCTCTTTATTCCCAATTGCCCCCGTACCTGGTCAGTAAAAACCCTCCTTTTGCTTCCTAGGACTTGAAAGTGACTTCCTGGCTGTGCTGAATGACTACCCGTCTCCTGACATCAGCCCCCCGATATTCCGAAGAGGAGAGAAACTGCGTGTGATTTCTGAGTGAGTGAGCCTCTCAAAAACATGTATGATCCCCTAAAACTGGTACAAACCCATCAGAATTCCAGACACAGTCAGTTGTCCAGTTCTACACAGGTGCTGGTCTTGCTGTGAGGTAAGAAATTTGTTCCCTGCTGTGACCTGCCATCCTAGGACCTTACAGCCTCCAGTGGTACCCTTTGAATATGCAGGATGATGTTATTCACTAGGCATGCTGGGAAGGAGAAGCAGAATCCAAGAGCACTGTATGTGATAACAGCAGTGCTTGCATCCCTGCCATTGTATAGTTTTGAACTGCCAATAGCATAAGCTAGGGGCTCTGTGTCCTTTGACTTAGGGTCTAATTGATCTCGACAAGCAAATGGATGTTTGGTTATACTTGAGGGAATAAACCAGAACAGGAAGCTTTTGTTTTTGAAACTCTTCAATCATGCATATCAGCTGAGGAAATGAGCTGTTGGTTCCCCAGGGGTGGCACTGTCAGCATGTGAACAGGTTCCCCTATGAAAACGTAACTTGTGGTGAGGGATGTCTGCTGGGTATATATAGGCTTTAAAAACTAAATTTTGGGGCCGGGAGATATTTCTATTGGTAAAATGCTTGCTGAGTAAGCATGGGGACCTAAGGTTAATCCTCAGAACACCCTTTCCAAAAGTTGGGCATGATAGCACACACCTATAATCACAGTGTTGAGAAGAAAAAGACAAGCCTTACTGCTGGCCAGACAGTCTAGCCTGCTTAACAACTTCCAAGCTAGTGAGAGGTGCTATCACTAAAACTAAGATGGGGCCAGCAACATGGCTCAGCATGGAAAGGTGCTGGGGCACAAGCGTGGTAACCTAAATTTGATCCTCCAGACCCATGTAAAGATGAAAGGAGAGGAATACCTACACAGAGTTGTCCTTTTAGTTCTTTATTTATACTATGGTAAGCCTTTGGCCCATCCCCAACATTATTCACATGCACTAATGTACACACACACACACACACACAGAGGAAATCTAGATTTTCAACTGGAGAAATGCAGGTCTAAGAGGTGATGACAGATCTTGAAAGAGGAGTGTCCTAAGTGGCAGTGAGCTAGTTTGATGACTACATCTTTGGCTTTGCCATTTACACTTGCGTATTCCCCTTTCTGCTTTGTTCTGACAGTGAAGGAGGCTGGTGGAAAGCCATTTCTCTCAGCACTGGCCGGGAAAGTTATATTCCAGGGATATGTGTGGCCAGAGTATACCATGGGTGAGTATACATCTTAACAGTATCATTCAGCCATGATGTGTATGGGTGACTCAGGTGATAAAGAAACTCTAGCACTGTATAGTGGAAAGAAAGCATTACTTAAAGGGATGGTTTTACTCCATCCCCGGGGTTATCCTTCCCACTTTATGGAACTTGATTGCCCAGCAGTAAAATGAAGCAAGTTGGACCTTCTTATTCAGACATAGTGCTCCTGCCATACTTGAGTGCTCTAGGACCATGCCAAGGAAGCAACCTAATTCAGGGGCTAAAAGTCAGTCTTTGTGAGTTCAAGTCTTGTCTCTGTCACTTCCAGACCATGAGATTATGGAAAGCTCCTCACCTCTGTGTATCCTCAGTTGTTCAGCAGAGGTCACAGTGTAGGATGATGGGGGTAATGGTACAGATTTACACTGCTGAAGTGGAGGTCCCAGAAAAATGAGGTGGGTGCTGGGCAGTCCAGGGAGCACGCTTTTCCAAGTATTGGCTGTGTTCCGCCGATAAAGGCAGCCACTGACAGAGGGGTAGCCAGCAGGCAAGGGACTCATGGCCTCCTGCGAAGCTTTGATACTACCAAACTAACACTCGGGCTTCCCTTCTGCCATGGAGGGGGGCCTTGGGAATGTGACTTAGCCTTGCCAAGCTGCAGGCTCCTCCTCTGTCAAGATACCAAGGCCAAATCTCAGCTAGGATATGCACAGCAGAGAAGAAACATGAAGCAACTGCCATTGTCTAAGTGGTAAGGAACATGGCAGACTCCATAAGCTTCCACTGGGAAGAAGACATCATTTATTCATTTATTTATTTCATTACACTTATTTATATTTCAAATGTTATCCCCTTTCCTGGTTTCCCTCTCTCCCAGAAAGACTCTATCACATTCTCCTCCCCCTGCTTCTATGGGGGTGTTCCTCCACCCACCCACCCACTCCCACCTCCCTGCCTTCAATTCTCCTACACTGGGGCATATACTGAGCCTTCATAAGACTAAGGATCTCTCCTTCCATTGGTGCATGACAAGGCCATCCTCTGCTACATATGCAGCTGGAGCCATGTGTACTCCTTTGTTGATGGCTTAGTCCCTGGGAGTTCTGGAGTGTCTGGTTAGTTGATATAGTTGTTCTTCCTATGAGGTTACAAACCCCTTCAATTCCTTCAGTCCCTTAAGTATCACTATTTGCAGATGATATGATAGTATACTTAAGTGACCCCAAAAATTCCACCAGAGAACTCCTAAAACCAATAAACAACTTCAGCAAAGTGGCTTGATATAAAATTAACTCAAACAAATCAGTAGCTTTCTCCTACTCAAAGGATAAACAGGCTGAGAAAGAAATTAGGGAAATGACACCCTTCACAATAGTCACAAATAATATTACATACCCGGGTGTGACACTACTGGTAATCTTAATCACTTGTGCTCACAATGGGGAAGGCAAACAGAGGTGGTTGCTATGGGAGTCATGTCCAACAAGGTTGGAGTTAAACATTGTTTAAAACCAGAGACTTGCTCGTTCCTCAGCTACTCATATCAACATGTTCCTTCATATTGACAGCATAGGGCAGTTGTAGAAGCTGAGGTGGTGAGAAGCCAGATGGCTAACATAATCCTGGCCTTATCAGTCAGCCCATCAATAGATGGAAAAAAGAAGTCTAGACACTAGACACTAGAATGTTTAAGGAATTGCATATCCCCCAAGAATGCACAATTTTACCTTCTCAACTGATAACTTGGGAATATTACTTAATCAGTCTGGTCCTCAGGCTCCTCTTTTGTGCCAGAGGGGAAGTTTTACCTGTTTAGGAGATCTAGGTGGTGATTTGCCTTCACATGCTTAATATACTAGCAATATACTAAGACAAGTAACATCCCTACATGGGTCTTGATACTGTTTTATTTTCAGTTATGAGTAGGACTTTATGAAGGACTTGGGTGTGCAAATATTTGCTATATACATTAAAACTAACTAATGCATTGTGTATTTTGTTGTACTTGGGGATAACTGAATAATGTGTAAGTAGAGAATATCATGGTTCTAACAAGGAAAGTGATCATGGTGTGAAACTACAGGTACATGGAACCACTTCTGTACCTGTGGTGTCCTGGATCCTGCTGCTCAGGAGTGCTCAGCCTGTGTGCTTCAACCTCAGCTTGTCTGTGCCTTTATAAATAATGTAGGCAGTGAGACCAAAGTTTTTCTGTTCTCCACAGCCTGAGTTAGACCTGGGGATTAAAAGCCAGTGTCCTTTCTCTAAATACAGCACCTGTTTAAATGAGGCATATGTTGTCCTCCTACTAATAACACATTTTCCCCTTGGCAGGAAGCAGGCAGAGCTCAATATGCAAAGGAAGCAGAGGCCATTGAGTTGGGACACAGGTTGCTTTGGTGCAGAGTGTCCTACTATGCATTCCTTGTACGTCACTGTTCTGTGAAAGTAGTCCTCCCATCTGTGTTAGGCCAGTGTGTAGCACAGCAGTTATCGATTCCCATTGCTAGGTGAAAGCAGTGAGAAACATACAAACATACAATGACGATTGTGCTTAAACATGAAGAGGATCCTCACAAAAGAGTGCCACTACTTCAGGAGCCTCTGTCCTTCCCCATGTCCACTATGTCATTCCCAAACTTCCACCAAGTATACCCCAGATGCCCTAGACACCATAAGGGAACACAACAGTCGGTGTTTGGAGTGTTGCCTTGGCCAAGTGTACAGCACAGCTCCACATAGTGTACCAACCTGATGTAATAAGATCAGGACCTGCTCTAGTCAGTGCCAAGAAACAGAGCAAGAAATAGCATATATACTAAATATTCTTAGTTATTCCTTATGTAACACTGCACATAAGTGGCTACTGATAGCACTTTGTTTGAAAGAATGCAGAATGAATGAATGAATGAATGAATGAACAAATGAAACAACAGTTGCTCCCCTCATCTGTATAATTTTGGCAGCTTTTTAGTAACTAGCCTTTGACTTTGTGTTTACTTTAGAGTTAACAAGTCTTGATTTATTGTAGCTACTTAAGTCTGTCCTCTTTACTCTTAGCTGGCTGTTTGAGGGACTGGGCAGGGACAAGGCTGAGGAACTGCTGCAGCTGCCAGACACAAAGATTGGTAGCTTCATGATTCGAGAAAGTGAAACAAAGAAAGGTGAGCCTTGTTTTTATTATTATTAACATCTTATTATTATTAACATATGGCCACATAGCCTATGTTGCTCTCAACTACTTTGCTATGGATCTATTCTTCTTCTCCCACATGCATGTAAATAGACCCTGGCCTGTGGTCAGCTCCCTGGTGTCACTCCCACCCTGAGACAGGAAGATGAGGATAGGGCAGCCATGGTTCCATCCACTGAGAGCATACATGAACCATAGGCCTGGGCAGCATCTTGACAGACAGAGTGTGGCATTAGGACAGGTCTGGCCTGTGCTCGCCAGCTCTGTTCCTGGGCTGACTGTTTACTTCTCTGAACTCAGCTTGCTTATTTGTAAAGTCAATGTAAGTGGTGTACACATGGTATTCTCGTATTCTTGCTGTGCATGGGCCCTCAACAACAGTTACTTCTGGGGTGGGGTAAAATGGGGCATCTCAGAGAATAAGGACAAGCAGGTGTGAGCTTGTAAACGCACAGAGATCTTTATCACTATGATTTCCTGTGTCAGTAAAAAGAGAAACAACAAAGTCCTTGTCACCCTCTAATCCTGGGGGTAGTGGCAGGCCTAAGGTGCTAGGAGAGGGGCTGCCTCTCTCTCAGCCTGGGTCCTTTACCACGTCAGGGTATTAGTCTGAAAGAGCACTTATTGCCTTGCCTGTGAGCTCCCAGGGTCTTAAGATTCAGGACCCAAACCCTTCACAGTACCCTCTCAGGCCCAGTACACCCATTTTTTCCAATTCAGATTACCCACTGTAAACAACTACTTCATAGAAAAAATTATGGGATGTAAATGACTTATAAATAGCCACCAGAAGAAAGTCTATTGTAGAGTTTAGTGATAATATATATATGTATCATATATACTTTGTATGTATACTTATATATAACATATATGTATTATGTATAATATATATTATAGACTACATATGGATAACTGAACTGCTTGTTTCTCTTTTTTATTATTTTTTGACATTTTAAATATTTTTTAGATTATCATGTAATTACATTATTTCTCTTTGCCCTTTTTTTTCTCTCCAAACCTTCACATGCACCCACAACTTGGTCTCTTTCAAATTTATGATCTCTTTTTCAGTAATTGTTGTTATATGTTCATATATGTGTATACACATATATTCTTAAATACCTATGTACAACCTGCTCACACTATATAACATTACTTGTATGCATGCTTTTAGGGATGACCACTTAGTATTGGATAACCTTTGCTGGAGAAGACTCTTTCTCCCACACCTAGCATTCTTTAGTTGTCTGTATTTCTTTTTCTAGGGTTTATGCCTTTTTAAATAAAGGAAACATATTCAAGTTCTCTGTCTGTTTCTCACCCACAAGACAGAAAACACAGTATCTGTGAGTTTCCTCAGGACCTATTAAAGACCAGAGTCACATGATACCAGGGATGTCACTCTACTCTAACAAAGCAGGGACTGTAATATGTAACTGTAGAGGTCTGAGATCAACTTTTCTCTCCAAAGCCTGCATAGCTAAGAGCAACATAAAGACAGAAGCCATACTTAGGTTCCAAGGGTCTCCATACACAAAGTATTCAAAGGCTCCAAGGTTAACATGACCAAGGAGAGAGAGGACCCAGTGCATCACAGTTCATGCCTAAATCACCCCATCTTCAGTCCTGCAGAGGGTGGAGCCAGGTAGAAGACCCCTCCCACTGGCTATGCACAGTTGTGATGAGTTTCTGCTTGCCAATTCAAACCTGTTTGCCACACTTCTAGTTCCTGTTAATGTGACAAGAAGTCACATAGTGAGTGATTCCAAAACTATGACTGACTGAAGAGCAACTAGATACACATGCCTTTCACGGTAGTAAGGAAGCTGAAGCTCAGGCCCGTACCCAGGGATGCTATCTCCAGAGATGACTCTAGACACATCTGAGTGCAGGTGTCTGAGCCTCCATGTCTGCCTCTATACAATAGTCAAGGACAGTCTCTCCCAGGCCTCAACTGACAGCAAAGACTGAGTCAGAGCAGTACTAGCCCCTCTCACTGCTTCTAGAGTGAGCCACTTCAGGAAAGCCAAAGGATGGAGCAGGGGAGGGATGGACTCAACCATGATTTAAGCTCAAGGGTCTTACTTTCTACTTGGGGACACCAAGGCTCCAAGAGATGATGGTACTTGCCTGTGAATTCTCTTTCACTGATGATGCTGAAGGAGAAGTCATTTTCCTACAGATTTCTCAGTGACTTAGAACACAACCCAACTGCTACTTGCTCCATGTTTCCAAGAAAATCAGGCTTAAATTGAGGAGCAAGGAGCATGAAGGGTGAAGAATGATGGGCTCCCTTTCCTAGCACATGGTGTGGCGATACTGGAGATACACAGGCTGGAAGGACAGTAATTAAAACATCTCAGCATGCATTTGGGAAGGGCTCAAGGGCTACTAACACTGTATCTTCCCTAACCAAATGCACAGAATCCCAGAGTTTACCTCAAAAGGGGGAAGATACCGTCTGGGCTGGCCAAGTCACATGTAGAAGCTCTATAGTGAATGAACCTAAAAGATGGGGCTGAAGCAGCCTATTACCCTCATGTGGAACTCTATGGCTACCCCTGATCTCTGCTGTCTCCTTTGCAGGTTTCTACTCACTGTCAGTAAGACACAGGCAGGTGAAGCATTACCGCATCTTCCGCCTGCCCAACAACTGGTACTACATCTCACCAAGGCTCACCTTCCAGTGCCTGGAGGACCTGGTGAATCATTATTCTGGTAAGAGATAGTGAAGGTCAGTGGGGTGATGCCTGTGTGCTGCTGCATGACAGTGTTTACTAAGTGGCACCAGTCACTGAGAAAAGCCATTGATTTTATCCTACCTGTGTTGTCATCTTCATATGCTAGTTCATTTCCTCAGCTAAACAAGACCACCTGTGCCTGCTGCACGGATAGCAGAATGTCCTCTCTGCATAAAGAAAACATACCAGGATGCTCTGTGTTTGCAACCACAGCCCTATACTGTAGCCCTGTACTTAGCCTTTCTTTAAGGTCTGTGTAGAGAAATTCTAGAGTGTTGTTCTCATAATACTGCTAATTTCCCCTTTGCTGCTTGTCAGATCTTTTCAACCTTCCATGCCAATCTCTCCCCACTTCTCTAAGGTAGCCATAGCAATAGAATGAGCAGCCATTTCCCTATTCCTAAAGCACACTGCTGCCTTTCTCTCCCTGTCACTTCAATCAGTTAATTGTGGTCTTGTCTGTGTTTGCCAACAAGCTCCATGTCTCCTAGGCTGACCAAGATGGGGAGAATCCCATAGGGTATCACATGACTTATGGGAATAAAGCGCTGTTAGTGGGAGATATGTTAGACTGAGGAGCCCCAAATGCCAGGCTTCTTGTTAGAATTATGGTCTGTGGACAGGAGGGGTTAGCAGTTAACTAGGTTTCCAAAGATAGACTCTTGGGATGGGATATAGAAACTCTGTTCTATATTTCATGTCTGCTGGGTGACAGTTGTGGACCTGGGGCTGTGTGACTCTTCCTGTCTTACTTTCTTCCTGTGCAAAGAGGATGCTAATTGTTCAGACCTGTCAAGGGCACAGTGGGAATTTATGGGGCTGGAATGTGGAAAGTGTTGAAGTCTCTAGCCTGCCACTTGGTCATGAACACCTACAGAGTAGCAACTGCTATCCTTCAGCCCCTTCCTCTTTGGCTCCACTGCCTAGTTGGAGGGAGGCAAAATGGCATTGTTTTGCTAACATCTCCCTGCCCCTTCAAGATGCTTGATCTTGTACTGGGAAACTCACTTACAAACTTTAGGACTTGTGCTCTTTAGCCAAAGAAGCAAAGGACATTTCAAGGAGACAGGAACCCATAGTTGACACCTCTGACCTACAAGAAACATCAGATATTGAGCAATGGCTGCTGGCATAGGCAGATGTGTGCTCAAATTAGGTTGTGAGGGATATTGGGTAAGGCCTTGACCTCTCGTTCCATAAAGGTGGTAGGTATTGTGTTTGTATGACCGCTAAACACAATGATCTTTGTGCTATGTCTAGCATTCTGACAGGTGCAAAATAATTTCAAGTATCACTTCTTAAAGCTAGTAGCTTGCTAAAAATGAAAGAGGAAGGGAGTTCTGGACTTTAACTCCCTATGCCTAAAGGTTGTTTGTGGTATTTGACTCTTAATAACAATCATATGAGGAGTGTGCTGACCATAAATTTTGCATAGACAATAGCAAACATAAAGCTGATGCCACTTACTAGAGCTCCCACCATCAGGAAACCACATAGTGCTGAGCAAGGCAGATCTACCTTCACCTGAGCTCCTGAACATAGCAAGGACACTAAGCTGGTACAGTGTCTTAAGTAGCATTAAGCCAGTAGCTTCCTGGAAGACTCTTCTGATGATCATGTGGATTGAAGGGCTATAGCCAGAGGCTCACTGCTGCCAAACTGGAGAGGGCCTGGGAAGCCTGTATCTTGTCTCAGATCTCACTGGGAAAATGGGATCAAGAACAGAGCTGCTGGGACCAGGGTGAATGAGCTGGTGTACAACAGCCAATAGGCAGGATAGGGTTATGTATTTTCTATTCAAAGCCATACACTGCTTTTGGCATGTGTTTTTGGTTCCAAGTCAGTGGTTCAGGACTCTTGCTCCCATTTACATGGTGTTTTGTTCCACATCCCAAGTATAAAGCTACTAACTGCATAAAGTTTAGACAGACCCTCAATGAGATAATCTGGGCAGGGACGCTCAGCCTTCAGGTTATGTCAACTGAGTGGCTTTGTTCACTCTGTGTCATGCAATGTGTGTGATCTAAAGCACAGCATTCTCAAGATCCATCTTGCCATGTAGTAGAGCTTCAGCGTCTCTAGGTTTCATGTCTGTGGTGTGTCCTCCCTCATTCTCTGAGAATCCATTGAATAGCTAGCCCAACAAGTCACTGTTTCAGATGCTTCCTCAGACAGTTTCCTTTTATTTTCGGACAAGGACAACTCAGAGATGCACAGACCAAATGAAGGCAGAAACCAGGGATGTAGATGCTCTCTAAAGTCTAAGGATATGTGAACTAAAGTAAAGAAACCTATGTTCTGCTGGAGACATGCTGTATGTTTAGCATCTTGGGCCTCTGAGTCTTTCCAGGGCTGAGGACAAAGCTGAGGCCTTTGATCTGAGTAAAGAGGCACTGACTCCTTAGTCCTGAGTTGCCTGGGACAATAGCATCTGTGTTTCTCAGGATGAATGGAGCCAGAAAAGTTTGAAACTCATGAGAGTTTCAAACTCATATTCTGCTGCTCTGGGAAAGATGAAGCCCTACAGGCCAGTGGTGGTGGTGGTGCTGAAACAAAGGGCTTATCTCATTTTTATTTTGTTCCTACAGAGTATTCAAGGTCAGAGGTTTTCCTTAGTCATACATCATCCACTTTCTCTGTCTTGCCTTTTGGCTTTTGCTTTCTCCTCCCCTTCCTATGTCCTTTATATTGTTTCTGTTTTTCAACCTGTCTCCTCCTTTATTCTACTCTCTCAACCTTTTCCTCCTCCCTCTCCTTCTTTCATTCTTGCTTCATTTGTATTCCTGCTGTGAAGATTACATATGGCTTGGAGGTCCCTGCCCTGTAGTCGATGGCTCCATTCTCTGGCCATCCAAGTACAGTTACATGAAAGTAGACCTAACATGATGTCTCTGCTCTCAAATGGCTTTCTGCCTACTATTCTCTTCTGTCTTCTTCACTCCCTTGCTCAGAGATGCTTGAGGTAACTCACCATGAGATCAAAGCCATAACACAAACCCAAGTTTGATTAACTCTGATCTCACGTCTGTTTTCTGTCCATGTGTAAGACTAAAGTTCATATCCTTCAGTACATAACAACATTGGTGAACCCCTGTGGCCCTTTAGAATTTTAGCCTCAGTTTTCTCATAAAAACAACCAGAGGTCTGTACTGTTTTGGGTCTCTGTTTTGTTCCCCATACTGTTATGGCGTGCCTGGATCCCTGACTGTTGTGTACTTCCATTCACAGAAGTGGCTGATGGACTATGCTGTGTGCTCACTACACCCTGCCTGGCACAGAACACACCTGCTCCAACATCTCACCCATCACCTTGCACCAGCCCTGGTTCACCTGTCACCTTACGCCAGAAGACCTTTGACTGGAAGAGGGCATCCAGGTGTGTGTGTGCACCTCATATGAGCACCAGATTGTTAGGTGATCCTGGAACAAGAAAATGTATGAACAAGTACCTGGCACTAATGTTGCTCCCATGGTATCATGAGCAAGGGAAACTTCTGAATTTGGTGAATGCAACCTTGGTGTCACATAGAATATAGTGTCTATAGTTCAGGACCCTCCAAAAATGCCAAAGTTCATTTTCAATGGGAACACCACATTTTTTAACAGAACACATCACTGTGCTCTTGCTGATTATTAGAATCCAAAACAGTAACACATAAATAAATCTAGAATAAATTTAATATTTAGATTCTATTTACAAAGCTTAAACCTTCCACTCAAATCTTAAGGTAACTCATTCTCTCTGAGAATGAAAAAAATACTTCCACTAGTTTTTCTATTTACTTCATCAAGAGCTATTGAGTTTCCAGGTGTGTATGTGTGGGCTGTAATCAGTAGGTATCTCATTAATTGGTCATGGACCCAGGTACCTCATCAGTTAATTTAAAGCAAATCAGAGAGAGGAATTTCCTGAGACATGAATGAAACAGCCATCTCTTATAAATACCATAAAGAATATTGATTAAGGTTTATCATGGAAAGTTTGAGCCACATGAAGAAACAGTGTCTTCAAAATCATACAGCCTAAAAATTCAAGAAATGAAATTAAAACTAGCTAGTGAAAAATCTAACCTTCTCTCCTTCTTTTTCCCCTTCCTCCTCTTCTGTCTTTCCCATCTTTTTACATTCTTTGTCCCCATCACCTACTCTGTCCAACATCTCTCCCTCCTTCCTTTTTCTCTGTACGGATCTTTTAACACACAGATTGCAAGAAGGTCCAGAGGGAGCGGAGAACCCACTCAGAGTGGATGAATCCCTTTTCAGCTATGGTCTTCGGGAAAGCATCGCTTCCTACCTGTCTCTGACAGGGGATGACAGCAACTCCTTCGACCGGAAGAAGAAGAGTCTTTCCTTAATGTACACTGGCAGCAGACGCAAGAGTTCCTTCTTTTCAGCCCCCCAGTACTTTGAAGATTAATACCCTGGCTGACACACAAAAAACAAAGGCTTTGACTGCCACCTGGGCTCTTATGAAGGCCAGAGTTCCTTCTTGGTTCCCTCAGGTATTCCAGGAATCAAAGGAAATCACACAAAGACTGCCTTTTCATACTGATCAGAGGAACTCCTCCCTGTGGTCTGATCAGTATTGTGGAGCCACATCATGTTTGAATCATGATGAAATGGGGCAGTACATCAAAGAACTGTGTGTGTATGAGTGTGTTTAATTAGAATAGAACACTCTTGCAAGAATGTTTGGAGACTGACTCCAGCTCACAGTCCAAGATGACCCTTCTCTGAGACCCTGTGGAGAGCATCCATCTAAGAAAGATGGGGAAGATGGCCTTTGTAGATCTCCAGAATGATTTCTACCTGGAGCAAAACTACCTTTATAGGTCCAGTGGGACCTTTGGGCTATGTATCTTCTATTTCTAAAGGACCAGTGACACTAAAAAATATTCAGAAGGGATAACAGCTTTGAGCTGAGTGGAATCTTTAACATTCAGGGGTACCAAAGTCACATGGGCAGAAGTAGATGGCCATGCTAAGTCACAGGAGAGTATAGGGTAGTGAGCGGCCATACAGGAGAGGGAGGAGGCAGCTCTACTGCAAAAACTTCTCAAATAGACAGTCTTGATTCATCCAGCTGCCAAGGTTCTGTGTTCTAAAACCCCCATTCCTCATGCCTATTGGAAAAAGCCTGGGTGAAATACTATGCTGAGGTCAAATGGGAATAAGTGAAGTATGAATGGAATTCCTTAATGCTGGGATTCCAGCTGGAGCACAGAGATAAGAAGAAGAACATGATGTAACCCTGAATGTGAAACAGGAGGAACCATCACAGTTACAATGGGCTGAAGACAAATGAGGGTTACCCAGGTGCTCTTATTCCCATGGATCTACAAGGAATACAAGGCTTGTTGGACCAAGTAGATTAGAAATCTTGTTTGTTTGTTTGTTTGTTGCTGTTTTGTTTTATTTTTTAAGGAAGCTGCTTGGCTTTAGAGAATTAATTTATCCTGAATATTTTCCTGTAAGAAGGTCTGTCATCTGCATGAATAGGAATGCCTCTTTCTGGGAAAGGGGGACTGGAGAAGATGAATGCTGCCATATATGATTGTGAGAGGTGAGAGAAAACCTGCAGGGCACTCAGGAAAGAGAACCTCCATCCTGTCTCACACCTATATCTTGCTGGAATAGGAGACAGGATAGACATGGGTTATTCGTCCCTGTTTATCACAAGGATTCTTGGTAAGAGAAATACTGGAGGGATTTATCATCCATCATATACATTTTATAGACCTGGGATCAACCTGCAGATGGCACAAGCATATGCCTTGACATGGTGCCACATACTGTCAGATCAGGTGGTTTTACACCTAGAGGCATGGGTGTTCTCCGAGGTCTTTCCCAAAGGCTATTTCAAAGATACTGGTCAGTGTGTGAAAAACAAATGCCACACAAGGTCAGTGACTTCTGCTAGGAGGCCATGATCTTTGGCTCCCAATGTGTCTCTGTTCACTTTCTTCTGTGCTGTCTTCTGTTTTAGTCAATGTGATTGGAACTTTCAATAGTACTTGGGGGGTACTTCTAGGTGGGAAGCATTAAACCTTGCCAAATCATGTATTTATTGCTGATTAAAGTAAAACTAATACTTATTTAACCTTGGATAAGTGACCTATGACTTGAAAAGCATGAATATGTTTCTCAGGAATTTATAGCTATTGGTTTTCAATGATGAGGTCAACTGGAAGGACACACACAAAGGTCAGCAAGAGATATTGTTCTGGCTTGGGGGGTCTCCATCTCACCTCCTGTGAGTAGAGATAGGAAGGATCAAGAGGGAGAATGGATTTCTTTAGATCACCATGATAATTATCTTCCTATTATTTGTGGTAATTGAGCTACTCAGTCTCCTGAGAATTTCTTTCTACAAACATGATCTGGACACCTATTCAACTTAACTACTGAGGCTTGTGACTGTGGAGGTCTTCAGTGTCACAGAGTATGATGCCATTAACAAAGATTCACTTTCTGAGGAAGAGAGGTATGCAGAAACTAGTAGCTTCTGTGCAGCTGTGACTCTTTAGATGGATGCTGAGGCAGGAGCAACAGATAGCTCCACAAAGATTTAAGAAGCACAGTCCAGGCCACAGGTCAATGGGAAGGTCTTGTAGGCCTCAGCAAGTTAGCAGATTAAAGCCTCCAAGAGTTCAAAGGGCTGCACAGCTGAGCCTGAGGGTCTGTAGCAATTGAAGCATCATCCGGAGGGAAGAGTCTGCAAGCCCTGAAGGGGTGGAGCCTAGCTTGGATATGGGAGAAAAGCAGCTTTGGGAAGGATGTATATAGAAGAGTGATAACTGTTCACTAGGTCCTGGATGCTAGGTGGAAGGTGAATGTTGGAAATTCCAGCATCATATTGAGACATATTTCTAAAGATGCATAGCTTAAAAATAAAGAGGGTACCTAAGAAAGGGTAGACTCTGTTCAGTCCCAGGCCCACAGACTACTTGGAAGGGAGGCTATGGAAGATGGATCCCTGTCTGGAAGAAATTCTGTGGAGGAAGGTACAGGTGCATTTATAAGACACTCTCTACCATAGGATTCAGGTGATCCTGATAAATGTGGGGAAATATTTTCATGGAGAGAAATGAATACAAGGAAAATTTATGCTACACATTGAAGCTAAAGGAAATGTAAGATGAGAATCAATTACATAATACTTCTTACAGGAAAAACAGTCTAGGGAGAAGGCAGACAGCTTACATCCTGAAAATGATACCCCTCCCCCCTCCCCCACTATACTAAACAACCATTAAAGGTGCATTGTGGGCCACCTTGAAAGAGGATGAGAAAAAAAATTTCCATGAATCTAAATCTTTAAAGGATTCTTGAGTAAAGAGAAACACTGTTCAGAAAATGGAGAACTTGGAGAAAACAGCATTGTCCACATTTCAAAATGTCTGAGGTGCTGCTGATAAAATAGCAAGAAGGGATCTCATTGCCTCAAGGACAGTGCATCTCAGTAACAAAGACAGAGACATGATGAACTCAGCTTCAAACTGAAGAGCTCAGAGAAGGTGACAGTCCACAGGCACAGTAAAGCACAGAGCCCGTGTCAGAAGTGTATATTTAAATATAAGCATAATGTAGATTTTACAGAGAAATTGAATAGATAACATGTAATGAATGAGATGAATATGCAATGCCTTAGCCAACACAATCAAGAAAGATGGAGAAAAAAGATGAGCCCAGTGAGTCTCAAGGGTGAGAAGAGATCTACTGAGGACCTTCAGCACAAGCTGTGGACCAATAGCGTCCTTCCTTCCTCTCCATCCCTCTGGTATCTACACCTTCCACTACTCAATCTCAGCCCTGATGATGAGGATTAGTCCATGTTGGGGTGGTAGAGAAGCTTCTATAAGAAACCAGTGTCCTGAGTATAATACAGACACTGTTCTAGTGAAGGCTTCTATTGCTGTGAAAAGATACCACGGCCATGGCAACTCTTATAAATGGAAGCATTTAACTGGGGCTGACTTACAGTTCAGAGGTTTGTTGTTTATTGTCATAGAGGGAATCATGGCAGTATGCAAGCAGATATGGTGTTGGAGAGGAACTGAGAATCCTATATCTAGAACCACAGGCAGAAGGAAAAGAGAATGAGCCTTGGCTCACTTCTGAACATCAAAGTCCACCCTCAGTGACACATTTTCTCCAAAAAGGCCATATCTTCTCCAACAAAGCTACATCTC
The DNA here is from genome assembly GCF_008632895.1 of Mastomys coucha. Lineage (NCBI taxonomy): Eukaryota > Metazoa > Chordata > Mammalia > Rodentia > Muridae > Mastomys > Mastomys coucha. Next base: position 104,810,726 of record NW_022196913.1, on the reverse strand, counting down.
CTAATCTTTTCAAATAATGCCACTCTCTGTGAACTTATAGGAGACATTTTCCTTCAAACTCTCACAGACACTCAGCTTCTCATCTTATAAAATGCTCTGAAAATAGAAGGTATTGGCTCTATCCTCTGAGCTGCCTTAGTGCTTGGTCTTTATGTCACTCCGAGACTTTGTTCCAACAGTACAGAACTAAGCTAGTTCATGTACCCAGCAAGCAAGACATTCAAATTAATGCTAGAGGTAAGAACCTTTCTGAATCAGCTTGTTGCTGAACACAAGTATCAACCAACTGGAAAACACCATAAAAACTAATGTGCCATTCACACAGCAACCAAATTATGGCATGTTAAGGGTCTCAACTCATGATTACACAGACTTACATGGAAAAACTATCTAAAACCCTATGAAAAGATCCAAGAACATTCAAATATTGTATTCACCCTTCTGTTATTAGCCTAATTCATGGACCAAGACTAGACATTATAATGATGTAGATCTACCCCTAAAACTAATAGATTAAAATTCTATGAAGTTATACTCAAATTCCCAGGAGAATTATTAGAAAAAAATCTATAAAGTCATTCTAAAGTTTGTACAGAAATATCTGTGCTCAAGACTGGCAAGACCAATTTAGAAGGAGACCAGCTAAAGGAGAACACTCCCCGTGTGTGACAGGCAACAGTCTGTGAGACCATGTCAGAATCCTCTCGCCTTCCTGGGTGTTGTTTGTGGACTACAAACCAGAGGTGATGCTTAGTGCTAAGAACTCAGTAAGATAATTAAAATCCTGAAAGAATGGATGTATTTGGATATGGTAGAATGAGAATCACACTTGTTAGGAAAATAACTGTAAAGTCAGGCAGGAGGATGGAAAGATGGCTCAGTGGTTAAGAGCACTGGGTGTTCTTCCAAAAACCCTGGGAAACATTTTTAGCATTTATGCCCTGGCTCACAGTTATCTGTAACTTTAATTCTAGAGGTTCCACCACCCTCTCTGGCATCTGCAGGCATGATGCACATAGGCAAAATACCCATACACATAAAATAATAATTTTTTAAAAAATCAGGCTGAATTCCTCAAAGCTGATAACTATGTTATCTTGTTGCTAGTGGAAACTTTCCCTACACTGGGAAATGAACAAGGCTTGGGACCTTGGGAAAGAGATTTCCAGTGACCTAACATACACTGTCTACCATAGGGGTATCTTATCTTTTGATTGGTCCATGATGTCATCTACAAAGGTGCTAGGCCATTTCCATAGCTATCCTGGGATATATATAGCCTACAGGCTTGAGGTTTGACACATAAGGGCACTTTCTAGGATTTGTGATGGCCATGGTCACATGGAAATGGAGCATGGAAGGGTACGGATTCAGCTGAATTCCAGAGGCTGCAGCTGACAAGGAGAGCAACAGACAGTTCTGGGTTACCGTTGAGGCAGTGCAGGATTTTTTCCTACTGTCAAGCACAGAGCTCACAGCCTTGTCTCTTTCTGGAAACATGGGCCTAACTCAGCTCTGTCAGAAGTGTTGCTATACCAAGCTGATTTCTTTTCAAACCTGGCCCAGGGTGGGTAAGCTATCCTGGGACATTTTCAATTGTAGAAGTAGGTAATTGGAGGTAGTAAGAGATTCAAATTTCTTGAGTGGGCAGTGCCTTTAAAGCCTTAGCCACAACAGCTTCTTAATATATTTGACAGTAGAATTAAATATACTGATTTTATGCTAAAAATAGAAGGTGAAGGGTTTTGCCCAAGGATCACTATTCAGGCCCACCTAGTCGTAGTTTAACCACTTTTTAGTACATCTTGTTTGTTTGATTGTTTGTTTGTTTGTTTTCAAGACATCTTTTTACTGTGTAGCCCTGGCTATCCTGAAACTCACTCTGTAGGCCAGGCTGGCCTCAAACTCACAGAGATCTGTCGCAGGATTTTCCCTGTCCAATTACATTAGTGCAAGGGAGGCCTGTGATTGGACAGGGAAAAGGGAGGTGAAGCTAAGTGTAGCAGAGACAGAGAGTTCTCAGGAGGAGAGAGAAGAAAGATGGCTGCTGACATGTAACCATATGGCATTTTACAGTCACAAGTAGCTATGATTTCACAAGGTTAGAAATATTGGGATAAAGCTTTATCATTTTCAACTGGCTCTGAAATTATTTATTGGCATCTTGTAAACTGTGATATCATTGATACATAAAAATGATTAGTTGGTTAAGCTTCAAGAGTCTTGATTCTACTGCGTTACTGGGTATGGTATGCAACCTCGAGGTTGGTGGCTTCGTTTAGTTACTGGAATGTGGGATCACCGACTATATGGGTTTATGACTGAGGAAGAAGTAGTGGCGCCAGGGACAACCAAAGGAGAGCTGGGTACACAGCAATGGGGCTGGCAGCAGCAGCTGAAGCGAGGGAGCACGGTCTGACCCAATGGAGAGTTGGCAGGATCGTTTTTTTTAAATATTTCCCACAACATAGATTCACCTGCCTCTGCCTCCCAAGTGCTGGGGTTAAAGAATGTGCCACCTCATTAAGATGCTGAGAAAACTCTCAGAGGAGCAGCCTCATAATGAGGAGTAATGGATGACTTGGATTTAGGTCTTCATCCTTCATCAAGTCTCTGCTCTGCTCTGTGTACTTTGGTAAGTTGCTGAGATTCTCTAAGATATCTTATCCTCAGCTAGAAAGTAAAATAAAGACCCTGTGCCAGTCAGTGGGAGGCATCTGAGATAAGATAAGGAAAATTGTGTCGAATTTTGTCGAATAAATATAGCTTATTAACTGTCAGCACAGCAGCTTCTTTGGATGAATGTGTCAACAGTCCCCAAACCAGGGTTCACAGACAGCACTAGATCTTAGGAATAAGCCAGCAGCTCCCACCCCTTCCCCGAACATCTGTTGGTAAAGAACACTGTAAGAGCCACGAATGTATTGAAGCATATCTATATGCTCAATTCCAAATAAGCTCACACAATCCCAAGGACTTCTGGGAGTGGTTGTAAAAGCTGCTTCCAAATGCGTAAAACAGACGGAGGAGTTATTTTTAAATGCACTGCCATTTGTTTCTGACATTCCCCAAACACTAAAAACTCCACAAAGAAAAGTCTGCCTTCTGGACCCATTGAAGGCATTCAAGCATCTCTAGGTTCTAAAAAGGGTCTGGTTGCTAACAGGGGCTGGGAGGAATACCTCCAAGTTCAGCCTAGAGAACAAAAGACTGACTTTAGCACTAAGAACTGGAAGATCCTCATGCTCCAAGCTCTCATCACTTGGATGTACTTCAGAATGGAACCAAGCTGCAAGAAGCATAAGAAAAGTATGCCAGGAAGAATCTGGCTCAGAGGGATCCCTGGGTCCCTGAGAACACCAGATTACCTGCTTATTCATTTGCACACTGGCTGCCTGTGTCTATTACATAGCACCTGCTTACTACTAGGTGTGCTGAGCCAGGCACCTGGGGCAAGGTACACTAGTCATTCTTCTCCAGAGATGGGACATGTAGCAGAGGCTGACCTGGCCCTGAAAGTAATCAGTTTCTTGTGGAAATCAGGACAGGTACTGCACAGGAAATATTTGAGCAAGACATACCATAGAAAGAGCTTAGTTCTGAGACAGAAGTCTGGAAGGTATTTCCTTAGCTTGGATTACTGGAGGCCTCCTCACTATTTCTATGCCGGTAATTCTCATGTCTCAAACTCTCTTGTTTTTCTGTTCTAAGGGAAGCTTTCCAAGATTGGATCTCAAGCCAGTTTCCTGCCTGCTTTGAAAGACTCAGATGTACCCCTTGCTCCTAGAAGTACTGTAGCCAAAAGGAAAATAATGGGTGTCTATTGACAGATGAGTAGATGTATACACACACTGGTCTATCCCTGCTATGCAATATCTAGAATACATTTATAAAATGTACTATATTCTTGGCGAACCTTAGAGATGGCATGCTACATGAAATTCAGAAATAATGAACACCCCATGTTTTTACCAACATGAAGCCCTAGAGTAGAGAAAATCAGAAGGAAGGAGAAGAGAGACTTCCTGTGGCTTTGTGGCTAAGAAAGTACATGGCTCCCATTCAGTGGGAATTGAGTACCTACGTGAGAAGACAAAAATAGTTCTGGCACCAGATAGCAATAATGGTCGCCCACACTTCAGAACACGTATTTGAAGATCCATAAAATCTGGATCATGTAAAAAAGTTGGATATGGCAGTATACGCTTATACTCCCAGCACTGGGGAGGAAGAGACCGCTCCATCCCTGAGTCTCACTGGTCAGCCTAGCTAAGTGGTTAGGATCATAAGAAGAGACAAGCAAATAACTGGACAAATGCACAAGCAAAACCCCTCGGTAGTTTCCATGCACTGAGGAAAACCGTAAGCTACGCACCAGTCAGGCAATACTGTGGATACTGTCTGCACACGCCACTGTCACCAAGGCTCTGCCTGTGGTCGCTGCTTCCACAGCCTTTAGCAATTCTCTCAAATATTCCCTGCAGGGCTGTGACCCTTCACACTGTTACCATCCCCTATCCTTGTCAGGAGCTTCTTTCCAAATGTCTTGTGATCCTTTAATATATCTGCCTTGTGTATGTTGTGTCTCCTGCCCTGGAACCCACAAGCCTCCTGATTTATCGTGGCACTCCAACATCTAACACAGTGCTGCTGACCAGCCAGATGTTCTATACAAGCAAAAGCTGCTCTGTGACAGAATAGCTCCTGATTTATCCAATTAAGTAATTTCTTCCTTCTTGTCACCATCAACATCAGTGAACCATTAGCAACAGCAACAGCAGTAGCAGCAGCAGCAGCAGCATCCCCATTCAGCAGGCATCTCAGCCCACTAGACAAACTCTTGAGTAGTGACTTTTCTTCACTGACAAGAACATTTAACCCCAATAAGAATCCAGGGAAAAGAGACACCAAGACATATAGAATCTTCCACCTGGGAGGAAAGCCTTTTAGCCTCCCGTACCACACATCTCTGAAGTGATAGCCAGAGCAGGAACAATGACAGCATGAGGAATGAGAGAAGACCAACAACTACAGCCAGCCAGTCTCCAACATCAGGAAGATCGTCGAGTACTACTGAAAGCAAGCCGTGCCACTCACCATAAGCAGAGCCCTCCTGAAGAGCTGGAGCCTGGTGGGCCTGCTGATGAGAAGGTGCATGCTAGCCACATCAGCCCCACCACGGTCTGCTGCCAGTGTCACACGTTGAGGGTCCCCACCAAATGCTCCAATATGAGTCTGCACCCACATTAGTGCTGCCAGTTGGTCCAGCAGCCCCCAGTTGCCAGCTACTTCATCAGAGCCTGCAAAAAGAGGGATGCCATTAGTCTGTGTGTCCTAACATCTTTAGATGTTACAATCACAGTCCTATGTCAGAAACAAGGCTCCTTGTGGGGGCTTGGGCTCCCGTTCACCCAGGCCAGTACTGTCAGCTGCAAACACAGGAGGGAACATTGCAAAGAACCTGGGCTTTGGAACCAAACTTAATCTGGCTTGTCTTTGAGCTTTGGACTGACTAGCCAGGAGACTGGAAACATCTCTGCTCTCTAGCCATGGCTTTCCCATCTGTCAGAGGACAGGCCAATGCATAGGAGTGGTACACAAAGCAGAAGCTATGCATGTTCAGTTCCAGCCCAGAGAAGGCCATGATTCCCACTGGATGGCTTAGATCCCCCTACAGGTGGATCCATCAAACAGAGACTAGACCAGGCCATGCAAGGGAAAACAGTCTTTCTTATGCCTAATCTTCTGTGGCTTTAGAAGTGTGCCACTAAACCCATGTCTTTTTCCTATATCATAGAATTTAGTAACTATTTGTTGAAGATGCAGCACCATATTAAATGAAATTACTCACATACATACACACAAAATAACAAAAATATATATCCCCTTAGCTCTTTTCAGACACTACAGTATTCTCTGCTTGTTTCGTGTTGCAATAACAGATCCTCCCTGTTGGCTTACTGCACTATTTGCTCTTTCAGTATCAGACTATGAACACTAGGCTTCACTCTGCTATCATCTGGAGTTCACACACATATTGGCTTTTCTGACAGCCCTTAGAAGCTGTCAGCTAGGCATGCTTTAGGATCACCTAGTACAGTAGTATCTGGTTACAACTGTGAGCAAGATTCTAGGCTGGCTTAGTTGAGGTGGGGGGGCCAATACTGAATGAAGGAGGCACCACCCCATAAGCTGGGCTCCTGAGCTGAGTGAAAAGGAGAAAATGATCAGAGCACCAGTGCTCACTCCTCTCTGCACCATGAGGGTGGGGACAGTGTTATCAACTACCTGAAGTTCTTGCCATTATGGTGGGCTATACTCTCAAAATGTGAGAGTGAGCCAGAGCAAACTCCAGCTTCCTTAAGGTACTTTTGTCAGATATATTGTCACAGCAAAGAGAAAAGGAAAGAACACGCACTCTGCAAACTCCCATCACCATCTGCATGCAGATATATACACAGCCCACATCTCCCTAAAGCCCCATTCACAATTCTTCATGGGACTTCACAGGTATAGCTACGATTGAGGGGATTCTATATAGAACAAGAAAGTATCAGAAAGACCCCATATTTCCAAATAGAAAAGGTAGGAAAATCTTACATGCTGGTTGCCTGACCCAATATTTGCAAAGCTGAAGAGAACACCAGCCTGGAGTACATAAATAACTCTTCCAGCTGTGGAGTTTTCTCTTCTCTTAAAATGCTTTTCATGTTCTGGGTCTGGTGAAGCTATTGGCAAATGCTGCCCTCGATGTGGCCTTTTCTGGATTGCTCCAAAGTTCCATTTGTCAAGATCAATGTGTTTGTTTCCTCTGGACCTCTGCGAGGCCAGGGGAACAGGGTGTTGAGTGAGTAAGAGCAAAGTTTGTAGGTTTAGGAGGTGCTATCCACAGCCTGCATTGCTAGGAACAGTGTGAGAGCACTGTCCCTGATGCAGCTTCCCTCCTTGTAGTGAGGATTAACATAGCCATTAGGAAGTCTTTAGATTCTTGGGAAATAAGAACTGGAGTTCTTCAGTAAGACCTTCATCAAATGAGGATAAATCTGGCTCCCTTCTGTGCCAGGTACTGTGCCAGGAATTGCTAAAGGCAGAAAGTAATCCTGGGGCACAAATCCCAAACTTCCAGTGCACATACTTCCCAATGTACAAACTCTTTGGTGTCTATACCTCCCAGTGCATATTCTCCCCAGGCACACAAAGGCAGGTGGAGGCCACTGTGCTGTGAAGGGACTGGTTCAACCTTGGCCTTCACTTGTTTGAGGCATAAAAATTGTCTAAATACAAGAAGCAAATGTGAGATTGAGTTGGAACTCAAATCCTACCTCATAATTAGAACTCTTTGTCTTAAAAGTCAATCCAACTCTTGAGTTGGAACTCAAATCCTACCTCATAATTAGAACTCTTTGTCTTAAAAGTCAATCCAACTCTATAAACGCCTTTGAAAATTTTATGACAAGTATTACAGACTGCAAGTGCTGGTTTCCAGAACCCTCACCCACTCATTGCCACCACATCAAATCTCCTGACTGTAGGCTCTCAAGGTCTACCACCTACTCAATCAGTCAGCTCCAGCAGTGCCCAGTGCTGCTCAGCACATCTGTGATGCTCCCCCCTAACACTGTGAGGTCAAGCTCAAGATGCCTTGCCCTCAGGATCCTGGTCCATCTATATGTGTACACACACACACACACACACACACACACACACACACACACACACAGCCCCCAGAACTGGTTCATAGAGGTAGGCCAATGCAAGTGGAGATGTTCTGGATATCATGTTGCTTTTATGTTTGTGCCTTCTTTCCCTGTTCTGGCCCAAACTTCCAGGTGGCCAGCCTTCTGGACAAGACCACCCAGTATGCATCTACCTATCCCTTTATTACATGAATTGCTCTCATCTGTTTCTTCAACAACTACAGAGGGCACCAACAGGACTTAGTGTTATCCATGGACTCCAGAGAGAAGTGGAAAGATACAGGCCTTGATGAAATCTTGGTTCTAACACTTGCCTCAAACAAAGGCCCTAGAAAGACTACTTAATGTCCATGCATTTTGATTCTCTCCTTGTGTAAAGTGAGGGTGGTTTCAGAACATGCTTCATTCAGACCTTTTGATGACCAACTTAATGTCTATAAAGGCAACAGGACTGCCTTGAAGAAGGCATCAAATTTATGCTTTTATTCTGAAATACAGTTGAATGATTGTTGAGACTTCAAAATGTATCTCACCAATGCTTTGAGCAGGGTCAGCTTTACCTTCAGAGCAGAAATGGCTGCAGTGAGGGGGTACCTATAGTAGGCTATGAGACTGTTAACTCAATAGAGAAGATGCAAGACCTTCTAACAGGCCCAGAGTACCTGGTGACTGAGGTCATATCAGTGTGTGGATACTGTGGCAGATGATCTTCCATCTGGATCCTGGTTCAGAGCACAACCACTCTGTTCCTATAATACCAAGGGCCTGGAGGCCCATTGTCTACCCTGTCTCCCTCTTCTCTATACTCAGTACTCAAGGACTGGATACTGTACCAGAAGAGAAGGCAAATAGGATTCAGAGGGGAGGAAATGGGTTTCCCTTATCTACCTCCAAACCTTCTCTCCCTGGGCAGATCTGCGCGGAAGCAAAGTGTAACAGACCCAGAAGCTCTGGAATGAGGGAGGTACCCTGTAACCAGGGGTCAAGTGAACAAAGCACAGGAGACTGCCATCCCAGCTAAATGACAGCACAAGAGCAGGCCTGGTGCACAGGGTGTCCAGAGTAATTTCTAAACCTCTGAGAAGCCACTCTAAGAAGCCAAGGTTTCTCCTTGCTGCCATCTGAGCAGCAGAGAGCCAAGTTAAACCTTAGTCTGCCACTGTCTGTAGATGATCTGCAAGCACTCGACCCCCTGAGCCTTGATTTTCTTCCTGGAAAATGGCGTTAGTGCTGCCTCAGAACTGAGGGGATCTAGTCAGAATGTCTAGTATTCAGAGTCCTCTGAAGTCTAATGCTTTCCCTCCAACTGATAGCTTTTTAGTATTTTTTTCCTCCAAGTGAGTAAGTAGCACTGATGTAAGTCAGAAAGGACTGGTTGTTCTGGAGGCTTTGGTGAACCTTCCCTCAAATACCTACACCAGAGGTCAAAATGAGTTAGCCTGTTGAGAAGGGTATGAATTCTAAAAAAGATTTCACTCCCTGAAATCCTAATTTCCCCCTCAGGATAGAGAAAATATGGAAAGTCACTCTGCTGTCTAAAGAAGCCTTAAGCCAAAGTTATCTGTGTCTGGAAAGAGTTCTCTGGGGCCAGATTCAGTCAGCCAAGCCCCGAATATCACTTAAAGCTCCCGAGAAACAGCTTGTGCTTGACTGGAGGACAGAAAACCCAACAGGATTTTTACTTTTTAAAAGAGAAAGTTAATAACAGAGCAATCCTCTGCACTGCAGAAAAATTTGTGTAACATCTCAGGTACCATATACTACCTTCACTTTGCACACTTCTCTGCATGTGTCAGGGGATGAGAATAAAGAAGATTCCATTCACACCCATGGCTCTTAGCTGACCCTTTTGCTCTAAACCTAAACCTAAAGCTGCCTTTTATTAACATCTCCATCAGGTATAAGATGTTCTGTACTAACTACTGCCTGCTATGTAGGCCAAGCAGCCTAGCACTTATTTTGGGGCTTGTAAGACCTCACACATCAAATAGTCCCCCTAGCTCAGCCCACATACATTTTTCTGGCCCTCTGGCCTTTCTTCCCAGGACTCAGAGAAGACCCTTGGAAATCAGCAATGAGGCTCAGTCCCTATACTCAAGAACATTAAAAACCTGTTGAATGCACTGTCTTCCTTAGCTCTGAAAGTAGAGGAAAACCATTCCTATTTAAACAAGAGGGATCTCACACGCTGAGAAAGGGAAATTGGTCTAAAGTCATACTGACCATGAGATCCAGTGCTGGCCTTAGCTCTTCAGATCCCAATGTCCTACCCTCTGCACTAGTGACCAACACTGCCCACTGCATCTATCACAGAGGTATGTGTAGGTACATAAGGGAAGATAGAAGATATTTGTCCTGGGCCAGGCCTTTAATTTTCCCAAGTGGTTGAGAGTGGAAGGTATGACAAACAGATTCACAGTGAAACTAGAATACTTCCCCTTTAAGTAAATGGTCTTAGTTATTACTTAAAGTGATGGAAGACTGATTTCCCTGCCCATCACACCAACAGTTCACCTGAACTCAGGAAGCCGAAGACTCCCAGTCTGTAGTTAGCAATGACTACGATGAAGTTGCCAACTGCAGCCAGGATGGAGCCATCAATGGTCAGTTGACCGCCACTGCCTTCCATCTCCATGGTATTGTGGAAGAACACCAGAACTGATGCATTGGAGACCTGAAGGGATTAGAGAGATAGAAGAGGTTGAAGTTGAGCTTGTGGAAGGGGCAACTGCCATTCTTGAAAACAGATTCTGAGCCCACACTGGTCCTCTTTGCCAGCTCTGCCTTGATACACATTTAACCCTATTCAAGGGAATGATTGTTTTCCTCCAAATTCATACATTGATGCCTAAACCCATAGCTCAGAAAGTCATCATACTTGGAAACCTGATTGTGGCTCTATATGCAAACTCTGATCCCATAAGTACAGTGTCTTCTTAAGGAGAAGGAATTCGTACACAGACATACACAAGGGAGAAGTGTGCCAAGTGCAAACTTAGAAGGCAAGTAAAGGGGAGGGAGCCATCTCCATGGCCTTTTACCTTGAACTTCAAGCTTCTAGAATGTGAGAAAAGCAAGTATGTGTGGCTCAAGCTGCCTGGCTGTGGAAGTCTGTGATGTCAGCTCTAAGGAGCAACTGCTCCCTATTCCATGGGTAGGAGAATGGAGGATCATTGAAGTAAGAATGCTCTGTGAATGTTTCATAGTGATCAGGGGTAGGAACCACACTCAATTCAGACCTGGAGATCTACTTCCTCTCTAGTCTGATCCTATTCTATTTCAGAAGACTTCCTGGCCCTTGTGACAAGTCCAAAATATCAGGCCTGGTCTCTTCTCCATCATACTCTGAGGCATTTACCTTTGTGAAACTCTATCCCAAGATCCCTGGAGTGTGAGAGTATGGATTCTCCAGTAAGGTGTTTTTTAGACTTCACAGAAGCCTAGCTCTGACACTCGGCCCCACTGTCTCAGGGTCTGTGGAATAGGGCAGAGTAAACCCCCCCTCAAAGCTACTGAGAAGTTATACTGGTAACAGCCCAGGAAGGGATAAGCCTGTTGGCTGTAGTTATCCACTACTGATAACACAAGGGGACCATTTAGCCTCTGTGGCCATTGTAGTTCAAAGTATCCACAGACTAGGGCCTCTTCTTCAGGACCTCTCACTGGTCCCACAGTGAGGAAAACAACTCCCCTTCCTGAAGCCCATGATGGGACTATAACAATGGCCCAAGATAATCATCCAAATAGCCACAGGGTAGGTGGGGGAGGAAGCATTAGATTTAGAGTCAATAAACAAAGCTCATTTTCTACCCTGTCCAATTGTCCACATGTCCTTATGTCAGCTAGCTCTTATTAGCTTCAGGATAGAGAATCCACCTCTGTTTTATCTTCTCATGGATGAGGTCATAAGTATAAAATGTTCTTATAAGCCATACACCAATAAACTCCAGCCCCAAACAGCCTGCTTTAATTATTCTCCTGCTCAGTGACCTGGGAATCGTCCAGGCTGAGCCCCCAGTCCTCTCACCTGTGAGAGTGATTAAGGTATCTGAGAGGGTCTGGGAGGCTGCAGTCACACTGCAAACAGAACACCACTTCCTCTGTTTATCCTTTTTCCATCCTGTCAGTATTTATACCCAAGTGGCATCATTCCTTCCCTTCCAGTCTAAGTACCTTGTTTCTTCAACTGTGGTCTTACCATGTCAGTTCACCATGCCACTCTACTACCCCAGCTCTACTGCCATTCTCAAGGTCCACTCATGAGTCACTGCCCCATAAAGTCTCAGACCAGAACTATCATATGAAGATTTAATTCCCACAGGAACTTTGAGAGCAGATATCACGATACTTCTCTGCCCTCTCTCAAAGCTGCTACCTTGGGCTTACAGAACCTGAGTTGCCTTCTCCAGGACATTAAAGGAATGGAAGCCAGAATGAATGATATTTCCAGGAATTAATTTGGCATGGTAAGTGTGTAGTGTGACTAGTCCTGTGCAGAAAAGAACCTTATCACCCCTTTTATTCAAGGCTCCATAATTCTGTACTGTGGTAATGAGAGCATTCATGCCTGTGCTCACTGAGATCAGCAGGTTATGTCTGATCCAAGGTACAGTTTACTCTCACAACCAGTGAGTCAGAGGGAACAGGGCTGGCAGTTACACTGAGTTCCCTGGGTGTTGTTACCAGTGTTCCTGCTTCCCTTTCCTCTCATGAGTTGTGGTCCTCCAAACACTCAGCCATAAGACAGCAGTAGCTTCTTAAGCAGATTCAGGTAGTTAGATCATAGCCTTACACTTCATCTTAATGCATCTTTCATGGAAGCCTTCCTGGGAAGCTCTGAGCCACCCCCCACCCCCAGTTCATATTTGACCCTCACAAAAGGAGCTCAGTGCCTCTAAGAATAATGCTGTAGGAGCATAGGTTCCATAGAGTCCAGGGAAGGTAGAAATGGGATTGCCAAAGGGAGTTATTCACCAGACAACACATTCAGTGCTTCTTAACTCACCAGGTTCTCAGGAACAAACACGTTGAGATACAAGCAGTCTTCACTGATTTGTAGAGGTGTAGGGGTACGGGTGCCTGGCTGCCAGCAGCTAGCCCTGCAGAAATAAGGCACAAGGATTTCAGAGAAATAGCAAGGGGACCTGCTGTCTTTTCCTCTCCTTCAAAGCCACTTTTTGTGGCCAGAGTGAAAGGCTTGATTTTTCTGTAGCTCTATAAGCGTGAGGAAGCTCCAGGTCATAGATATGACCAGAAAGTAGAAGCAGCATCATGTCTATGGCCTTCTCCAGCCATAGGCCTGTAGAGAAACTTGCCATCCAGAGGTAAACATGCCTGTCAGAGACCAAGGTCAGAGAAGTAGATGGAGAGCTGGTAGGATCTTGGTCCTTCCTTTTCGAATTGCACAAACCCTGCCCTAAGAAGAGATGTCAGACCCACCTTCCACAACAGGGAAGGAGATTGTCTGTCCCCTTGTTTAAGGGCTCATCTTGGACATGTCTTAATGTTCACATAAGGATCAACTACCCAAGGCCACTGGCTCATCTCCCAAGAGTTGCCAATTCTTGGCTCTCTAACTACTGCCTCCCCCGGATCTGGGTGATCATCTACCTCTTCTGTCCCTTTTTACATCCTTGTATAGAAAGGCCCTCTAATTAGTGCCTCTGGGTTTGGGGTTTCCTTTTGGGACCAACTCAATTCTACCACACTCCCCTTTGCCACTCCACTAAGGTGATCCTCATCATCTTTACCACAAGGCTTCAGGAGCCTTCATCCTATATTTCTAGGTATAGGCATCTACTCAGCATCCAGAGTCATACAGTACATGGAAAACACATCTCTTGAGGACAAAGCCATGGCGTCCAAGGAGGAATGTAGGTGGCAAAGGCCCCTAGTGCCTACACCCCACAGAACTAAGCTACTTCTCTCACAAAATACTACAGTATTATTCATTGTGTGTCAATTCATTTAGCATGAAAGGATTGATGAGGAGAAATGATGAGATCTGAGTGATGAGCTCAGAAAAGGGGAAGGAGAAAGACAACTCCTTATACTGTACTAGCTGGGAGGGGTACTCTTCAATTTTTTTTCATTGACTCATTAATCTTTCCCTTCACACTGAATTTTCAATTCCATTAAGTTACATGTCTGGCTAGGCAATACATATATTGTCTCAAGTACTTAGGAAGCTGAGTTAGGAAGAACTCAAGTTCATAGCCAGCCTGGAACTACATAGTGAGATCCTATCTCAGAAAGAAAGAAAAAAGAAGAATAAGGGAAGGAAAGGAGGCGAAGAAAGGAAAAGAACAAAGGGAGAAAGCACTTTTAGTAGTCAGATGTTGTTGACTTTGACAACTATAAGACTGGTGTGATGCATGTGGACACTTAAGGACTGCCCTATATGAGCCTACTACAGATTCTCCCACAGCCTCATGTTTCTGCACAAAAACCCCCAAGGAGACTTAAGAAGAGCCATGATGGTAAATGCAGCACCTCCTTGGCCTAGGTTCCAGAATCACTGCCTGGAACAGAACACACATGCCCTTCACCAAATATCCCACTTCTTAAGTACAGTAGCACTGAGCCATTGAAACTGGGCACCTATGTCACCCTAGTGTTATTTAATGGAATGCATTCCCACATTTTGTTTTAATTAGAACATGGGCTATGCCATAATAGATTAGACCAAGATAGGTGTTCTTTGAGAATTCACAAAAATGGTGCCACTTGTTTCGTACCTTGGCTTGGTGGCATCCCAGGAGCCTGTCCAATTGAAGACCTCTGGTGCCCGGAAGCGGTTGTCTGCCAAGGGTGGGGCAGCATATGGAACTCCAAGGAACTGGTATACTTGCTTCCAGGCAGTGCCCACCTTGACGACCTGGGACCCACCCCAAAGCTGGCCAAAGGAGTCAATGCGTACAGAAGGTGTGGATGTTACATCTGATTGGACCAAAGGGATTCCTGGTGAGAAGGCAAGGGTGGAGGGGTGAGCAGACCGTAAGAACTTGCATTACTCATGGTGTTCAGTAAGAAGGAAAAAATATTCCTGTAGTTTGAGGGAGCTTTAAAATGTCAGTGGTTCATTTTCATCCATAGTTAAGAACTGGCAAAGGTTATCATTCAATGTTAACCCACCCAGTATGACTAGTAAGAGCAGAAGCTGTTCTATGAGGCACAAGGCACATGCAAGGGCTTTTTGATTCCTATTACTATTTATGAACCCAGGGCCTTGTGCATGCCAGGCAAGCATCCTACTACTAAGCTATAGCTCCAATCCTGGATGATGTTAAACTCAAGTGAGCTGAAAATAGTTCCCTCCAGGCATTTATGATCTACTTATTAGGCAGGATGAGTCTGAGGGGGGGGCTGGAGATAGGAGACAGATTTATTCCTAGATTTCTCCCCTCTGCCATCACTAGCTATGTGAAGTCAGAGAAGTCACCAACTTCTCTGTGCCACAGAGTGATGATTTACAACAGGAGGAGAAGGTATCAGTCCTGCAGGCAAAATACAGTATGAAGCAAGAGCTTTCCTAGCCACACAGCATTAACAAAACACAACACATTAATTATCTTATAAAATTCAAAGAATTTCTGTGATCAAAGAATAAATGTGATACAGAAATGGAAATTTATCCATTTACCCTTAATTCACCCAGGAGAATACTACCTAGCCAGCAACCTTTGGCCAAGCCTCCCTTAAGAGTTTCAAAGCCACTGCCCAAGTCACCAAACACATATCCTTCCCAGCCATCTCCAGCCCCAAGACATGGCTGCAGATGCTTAGTCTGAGGCTCACCAGACTTCCGGTAAATGTAGGCAGCCTCTTCATGAAGCAGAAGCCAGCAGGTGTGGCTCTGTAGACTGTGCATGCAGCTCTGTATTTCAGGGTAGAACACACACCTCACAACACCAGGCTGGATCTGCAGGGTAGTGACAAGGCAGTCCTGGTGACGGGAACATTCTGGAGAAGACACAGAGAAAGAGAGGCTTAGACTCAGAGCCATTACTTCTTTCATGCAACTATGTATTGCTAGTTCCAAGCATGTATCCATTTATCCATGCACCCATCTATCCATGTACCTTTACTATACATGTATCCAATCATCCATACAATTTATTCATCCCCAAAGTCATCCACCATCCACCCACCCTATCCTATCATACAACCATCAGCATGTATGTCCATCCTCCAATCTATTTCTCTACTCTTCTATCCATTATAGAGGATCTCATTGATAAATTCTGTACACTGGGCCATGGCTGAGAATAAAACAGTAGTAGTTGAAACCCAACCCTCCATCAAGATATTTTATACAAATTGGCCAATTTTTGTTTGTTCAATCATCTCATAAATGTGTTCTTTTCATCCACTTGTTTAAAGACAGTTCCATAGCTCCCTGTGGGCTTCATATTCAACATAACCCTCTATGTTCCATCTCCTGGGTTCTTGCTCAGATCTGTCACTTATGGCCTCTTCTCATGCTTCCTTAGCCTGTGATGTGCTCATCAGGATCTGTCTTGAACTGTCTTTTCCTGTACAGCCATGTGCTTTCCAATAAAGTTTAACCTACTTCCTGACATTCAATGCTGAGGATGGCTCTGGAAATGGGGCAGCTCACTGGACTGCATGAGCTGTGTAAGCTGTGCCCTGTATTCAAAGCCTAGTGTCTGAATGACACTGCCCAGAGCTGCATAGTACATAACTTACACATGTCAGTGTAGTCTTCACGATAAACAACCAGTCATGTGGAGAAAGGGATACCTTCTCCATTTGTCTATGCCAATAGGGTTCAGGATTTAGTGAGCAAAAGTCAATCGAACTCTGCAACTCCCAGGAAGGTTAAATAATTGTGGAATATTAGAATTGTATGGTCATCTAGTTATTATTTGGATATCACCAATGACTAGAAACTCTAAAGAAAGTTGCATCTGGGGATGATTGTGCCAATAGATCGATCATTCTTTAAATGGTTTTAAAAGCATTTCTTATTGTTTACCCATAGGTCTTGGCTTAGTCCCACGAGCCTTCCAGGGTGCACACACTTCTAAGCAGGGTGCCTACCTGCTATCTAAGGGCATCCACCTGACCCCATATACCTCTCTTCTTCTTACCCTTACAATAATCCTACTTCTGTCTGCTGATCTTCTGTACTGGCTCAAGGCTGGCTAGCTGTTGCAAACTTACTGTAGAGTGCCCAGTGAGGAGTGGAGAGAATATGTCTTCCCTTCTCTGTTAGTTGTTTCCTGTTGAGCACTCCAAGGCCATTTTGAATCTCTTGTCTGTCTTTGGTTACAGTACAGGGCAATACTTGCCTAAGGCCCTGCCACACCCTCTATGGGGGATTCACTTACCATGTAAGCAGAAGTCTTGGGCCATAGAGAAGTTACTGGTGGCTGCAGTGCTGATGTGAGCAACATCAAAGTGTTTGATGGATGGATCTACAATTACTGAAGATAGGGCCAGGATCTGCCAGGAGTCCAAAGCAACTGATAGACAAAACAGGAGACAATCACATGTGGTTATCACTAGGTATAGAATGAAAACTGTGGAAGACTACTGCCAAAGTTGCCTCAGTGGCTTCTGTGAGATTTCCATTGTATGACTCTATTTCTTTGTCTTTTCTATTGTGTGACACTATGCATTTATATCTCCATTCTGTAACTACTTAAGTTTTTCTGTGGGGCAAGCTCTAGATCAAGTCTAGTGGTTCAAAGGTTAGCAATTAGGGAAGTAACTGAAGTCATGTACTTGTCTATAAATTAAGACAAATGAAGAGGAGGAAGTGGAGACAAGGCAACAGTGACATAGCAACACAATGCAGGTCAGAACACCACAAGATACCTATATCGATGGAGTGCCAGACACTCCATAGACATTCTGCATATCTGTCTTCATGAGCCTATTGCTAATGATTGCACCATGATAGGCTACCTAGGTCCCTACAGAAGTGAAATTCTAATATCCACTTAGGATCTGGTGTCCAAATTAAATCATTCTTTACCATTGACCCTATATCTAAAGCTTGCATTGAGAAGCTAATGTATGCAGAGAGACCTAGGGTCTTTTCTGACCTCACAAAAAGCTGACCTGGCTGTTGCTGCCAGAGAGATGAGTGGGGCCATTGTTTGACTCTCTGCCATGAGCATCTTCTTCTCAGCCATGAGATGTCCTGTACTTTCTCCCTGTGGTGCTAATTTATATAGTACTCTGTGTATAAACATGGCCAATAGCACTCTGTGTTTAAGGATCACTTCATGCAACTGTCTATCTCACAGTCTGTTTCCTGGAAGACACAATCATGGCATCTGTTTTTAAACATAAGGAAAATGAGACTCAGGGATATTGGCACACTTGGTAGTGTGTGGAGACTCTTTTTTTCATAGCTATGGAGTCTATGTCTGACCAGGGCTGTCTTCTGATACTCTAAGTTCTGTATATGGCATGTGATACAAGGAGCAAGAACAAGGAGCTAGCAACCAGACAGAAGACTTGTGTATGGACAGAAAGGTCTGTTGGAGCCTGTCTCATTGGCACCAAAGCTCTGAGAAAAGTTAGGCCATAAGAGAATGATGTGCCTGAGCAGTGGGGTGAGGGTGCTTCTCGGAGGAAGGGTTGTGCCTATAAGTCAGTGTCCAGAAATAACATTACAGAGTTCAGCATTGCCCTATCCTGGTATAGACTGAGTGTTCATCCAAGGTTTCTGACTCTAGTAAAGCCCAGCCTATCAGGGACAGCACTGAAAGTTAGTAGAGAGAATTTCCCCCCTTTCTTGTATCTCTCTTTGCTTTCAAAGATCATAGCAGTTTATTGTTCTCATACTTAGGCTAGCAGAGCTCCCTGACAGCCTTGGGTATTGTACTGTATGTATTAAATTTTATCTACATTATCAGACCAAGTACCACAGGGTCTCCCAGTACCACAAGTGTGGCAAGGGCTAAGGGTCTAATACTTCCTCATAAACATGATGTAAAGGTGAATGAATTCATCAAGAACAAGAAGTCAGAAGGAGGCCAAGTCAGATGAGAATAAGGCTTCTGAGGTCACAATCCCAAGGTCACTTTCCAGAGCTCTGTTCCAAGGTACGAGGGGGTCTTTGCTTTGTTAGCACAGCAATACAAGCTATAAGAAGAGCCTGTAATTTCTATGTCCAACCTGTCTTTAACACCAGTGCTGGTGGGTGAGATGCCACTAAAGTTAGCATGGTAAATAAAGCCATGAGACAGCCTTACCCCAAAGTGCTCACTGCTACCCCTCTATATTACAATTCAGCAGACTGAGCGCTTTAAATAGCAACAGGGGTTTCTCTAAACAGTGGTTTCTCTCAGTTCTGTGCACTTAAAATTTGCAATCTAGGTACCAATGAGGCTGGGCTTTTGGTCCCTTTCCCTGGTTCATCGACATCTGCTTTCTTGTGATAACCTTAAATGGCAGAGCACAGAACAAGCAAGCTCTCCCAATCTCTCCTGGAAAAACACTAATGCTATGAGGAGGGATCCATTGTTCAATCCAGTCATCTCCCATGCCCTGTCTTCTAACACCATACTTGAGACAGAGGAGTCAGGACCTAGGTCCTTCTGTGCTCAGCTGTTGCCAGGCAGCCTCTTCTGGGCTTTCATTTTCTTAAGCCTGCTCTGCATACTGTTATTTTCACAGACAACTCAAATAGCATCTTTGTGATGTGGTAACTCTTCAATGTTCTTAGATTGTGGGAAGCTAAAATTTCAGAGACAAGTGATCATGGGTTTCAGAACCACAGTGGCCAATTATGGTCCAGAGATGGAAACCATGTCTGTACTCCATATTTAGGTTCTGTCTCTGTAATTAAAGAGTAAATTCCATCCCCAAGTGAGAGCAAACTACTGTGTTATGCCCCAGGGTCTGAGACCAAGTTCCTGCCAATACTCCTACCTGCACTCTTCTAAGCCTACAGGATGTCTCCTCAGTGAGCCTTTGTGGTCAAGAGAGGCAAGCATCTTGGGGCCATAGACTTCCTGTAGTCATTCTGACAACAAGGCTTTTGAGGACACAGAGGCAAGGTAAACCAGGAAGGCTGGAGATCCTGGTGGCTTTTCAATTTACTATCAGCCAGGAACACACAACACTATTGCACTATCACTTATTCAAGAACATAAGAGGCCAATAATGCATCATTTTCTGAGCCTATTATGTTAACCAATAGGGTGGTGTTGCTAGCTTGGGCAGAGCCTAATCTTCAAAGGGGTCAAGGTCTACCCTAGATGAACTCCTTTCCAGGTAAGGAGAATTTGCCAGCAATTTGGGGATTGACAAGTAGGGAGGGGTTCTTCTGAACAGTAGATGATGTCTGTAGATTCCTCTACATTTATTTATAATTATGATGTCAGAACCATTTGTGACAAAATAGATACTCCCACTATGTGTGTGTGTGTGTGTGTGTGTGTGTGTGTGTGTGTGTATGGTGACTGTGTGTATGTGTGTGTGTGTGTGTGTGTGTGTGTGTGTGTGTGTGTGTGTAAATTTAAATGCTGTGCATCAGCCACTGCTTTGGTAGGTACCTCTTCTTTGTCAAGTATATCTTGTTGAATGTCGGCTTTATTCCCACACAAGTTAAACCAAAGCCATCTTATTTCACATTTACCATCTGTTTTAGCAGTCTTTGAACATTATTTTGATTCCTAAAAAACAGTCTTAGTTATTTATCCTGGATTAAATTTGAAGACTCCCTGTCAAGTTTCAGGAGGACTCCTTCGGATCATGGGTAATGGTCTTAAATTCTATATTCATTTCCTAGTTTGAATGCTATGAAGATTGTTACATGATACTGTTAAAAAATATGTGGTTTTTATTCTATTTTTAAAATGG
The DNA here is from genome assembly GCF_008632895.1 of Mastomys coucha. Lineage (NCBI taxonomy): Eukaryota > Metazoa > Chordata > Mammalia > Rodentia > Muridae > Mastomys > Mastomys coucha. Next base: position 104,790,186 of record NW_022196913.1, on the reverse strand, counting down.
CCACTGTTGGCATAAAGGAAAGATGTCCTTATGTTCCTTTCTATCTCACCACAAGCCAGAAGATAGTGAAACCAGGTGATCACAGGTTGAAACAGTGAGCTGAAATGAATCCTTCTTCCTAAAGGACAGTTTTCTCAGCTATCTTTGTTCAGTGATAGACAGCTTCCCAGCCCAAGGCTCCTTCTATTCCGCACAGACTGTACACTGTGGCAGAGTTGTAGCTGGGGCAAATAGGCCAGTAATCCCCAGATGAGGCCTTCCTCTTATCTTTTCTTATCAGCTCCTGTGTCCAACCTACCTTCTAGCCTGCCTGGGGAATGTCCCTCACAGACTCAAGGTGGGCCCCCTTGCTGCAAGTCTTGACTATCTGTGGCCATTCTTACACTGTGACCTTTGACTTCTACAAAATCTAAACCTAACTACAGCACTCTACACCATATATCCTCAAGGAAGCAGAAGGCTGTGGCTGCCAAGGAGGGTCCACTAAGGTTTGCAGCTATATGAGTGTCTCCCAAGCCTGTGATTGAGTCTAGGCATACATACTTAGCTGCTCTACACAAGTCACAGAAACAGGAATAAAAGGGAAACTAACAGAATTTAATTTAAACCAATCCTTCTTACAGTATGAGGGACTGAGGTCTAGGAAGAACATGGGGCATCTGAAGGTTATAGAGCTTCCAATCCAGGTCATAGGGTAGAGGTTGGTAGAGCCAGCATATAATTAATTGTGCTCTTTTGGCTCTGCCTCACTATGGTCTGGAGCCCCCTCCATGATCTGGTGACAAACAGACTAACTCCCACCACAACCTAGCAGCCTCAGCTTGACAGCAACACTATCCAAAGTCAGAATTCAAGCATGCCACTGCCACACCATGAAAACAGATTTTCCCTAGGCCAAATAGCATTTAGGTAGAAAATATTTGCATCTAGGATATTCCCCAGCAACATGTCCCTCTAAAAACCACAGAACCACGAGATGGACAGAGCAGAAAGCAGGGACTAGAAGAGAGGACAGAGCTGTCTTCATGGGCTGCCTCAGGCCCAGGTATGTGAGGCACTTGCATGCCTTTCTCATGTCTCCTTTGACTATACCTTGGCAATTGCAGCCACATATGTTGATGGATCATGTGGCATTCAGACACATATGTATAATGTGGAAGAAGGAGGTTCTGAGAGTTTCTGTACAATGTGGTGAGCTTCAAATTGCTAAGAGTAAAAATTTATTCTTTTCATCATCATCATTATTACTGAGTACTATTATTTATTGAAAACAATTCTACTATGTAGTCTAGACTGACCTAGAAATTCTTGATCTCTCTTCCTTAGCTTCCCAGGTGCTTGCATTACATGCATGTACACCATGTGTGGGGTAACAGAATAAATTTCAAACATTCTCAAAAGCTGTTATAAAAGGATGCAGTCATGAATATGCTAATCAGATTGATTTATTCATTCACATCTTTTCTTCTTAATGTTGACTATACTTTAAAAAAGCTAGACTAGAATACATTTGAAGATGTTCCTTATGTACAGAGAGAGAACCATTTTAAACTACCCTAGTTTCCTCATTTCAGGTCAACTCGAGGAAAAATGTTACATTGCAGAGCTCAGAGAATTTCCAAGCATTAAAATTCTTCCAAATGAAGGGCCTAGTACTGCAGTGTTGTGTCAACAGGCCCTAGCCAGTCTGGAGATCTGAGCTGGCTTTTGTCCTAACCCTTATCTTTCTCATGTGAAAAAGCACCATTCAATATGTTGGATAATTTTCCCAGAAATCATAAGACATTTTTTTTTCAATTAAGAGGTCACAAATGCAGAATAACAGGGTAGCAGGCATGCACCTGAGGTGCTTAGGTTGTGCAGGGGCCCTCACTAGTACTTTTATAATAAGAACTAGAGAGGCCTTTGGCTCCTCAACCTTTCTGAGTTCTCATTCCAATTGTACAGGAGCCGTAAGGGAGGCTGGGGTGTGTGCCTATATCCCTTCTGCTATGTGAGGCAAATGGCAAAGTCTTTTGTAATATGGTACTTTAGTATTGCCATCTCACTTCTGTGACACAGGTGGCCTAACATCTACCTCGCCCTCTCTCCCTGAAGTCAGATCCACAGGAAAGTACCACTACACCAGCTTAGCAGCCAAGCCAAGGCTTCCTGGTAGCCAAAGGCCAAGACCCTACTATCTATTCTTCATGGAGCAGAACGATAATGCTGCCTTTGAAGCATTGATAAACTTCAATGGCCTCTTCAGGGAAGGAAGAATTCAATGTCAAACATTTTTGCCCTGTCACACGGTGACAGGTTCATAATGGTGACCTTATGCCATTAAGACTCATGTCACTGGTATACTACATGGTTTTCCCACTTAATATCATTTGTAAAAAACCAGATGTTCCTCTAAAAAGAAAGAGGGGAAGAAGGCACCTTCTTAGTGTATGGTCACTGAGAGGTACACCTGAAGCCATTGAGATCTTCCTTAGAGTGTCTCTACAGAAACATGCCTACCATTTGCTGCAAGTGCTCCTGGTGTGAGGATGATCCTTTACCACTAATAACAGAAGAAACTTCCCAGCCATCCCCACTTCCCTTAATCCCACAGATACTTAGTTTTGAATATTAAGTACCCAACTTTCAGTCTTCCTGAAGCTACACCCCACTAACTCTCCATTTCTATGGTCTCTGCCCCTTCAAACTGACAGCATACACTTTTTATAAGATATATTTTTCCACTGTAAAACCACCATCTTAATTCATAATGGCTTCACTTGGGGGTCTGGGTTTTAGGTGAGCCCCATTTTTATCAGGAATGGTCCCTGATTGAAATGTCAACACTGAACAGAAATAAACACAACTGAGGCAGGAAGATAAGAGATAAGACCTCAAAAAAAAAAAAAAAAGAAAAAAAGAAAGAAAGAAAGAAAGGAAGGAAGGAAGAAAGAAAGACATAAGACCTCTACAGGGACCTAGACTTAAGAGTTAACCTCGGTTAGCCTGCTCCAGAAATGCAATGAAAGTCAATCTCTTCTACCTCCTGGACAAGCCAGATGGTGTGGGTTCATAGTTCAGCCATAAACCTATTAGATTCCCAGTTTCCTCATTTGAAAATGAACCATGTTATCATCTCTGTTCCTGGGATGATCAAGTGATTTGTAAATGCTTGGTGTTTCTTTGTCTCCCAGAACATAAGGATGAGACTCTTAAATGTGCATGGTACACACACACACACACACACACACACACACACACACACACACACACTTGTCTGAATCACACTAAAACAATGGTAAGCTAAAACATGTGAAGGCAGATTCAAACCCTGTCTCTGATCCACATTGAAGTACTAATCCCAAACTCTGCATGCTGATGGGGGACTCTTGGCCCAGATGGCTTTTGATCTGTCTCATTGAAGGCACATTTAAAACTACTGTGACATCAACTCTGATTTGGAAACATCTCAGAGCTGTGGAGTTTGTGGAGGTAGACACTCAGTACTGTGTTACTTTCATTGGTTTCTCTTGTGGGCCTGTTAAGTCTCAACAACACAAAGAGAACAAGCATTATACACCTTGCTATGGTTTGATTTGTACATCTGCAGGTAGATTTGACATCTATACACCCACGTACCATTTTTTAACAAACTTGGTATTTTTTATATGATAATATTTAAGAATGATGAGTATGTAATATGAAGAAAAACACTTTAATTCACAGGCAAAAGCTAGGAGCAAGTATTTGAGGGCAATTAGGCAATGTGAGCCAAGTCTTAAAATATCACTTCTTTTTTCTGGTGTAAAGTTCCTCTTTGGAGAATCAGTTCTGTAAACAGTTTGGCCTTCAGAAGGAGCTCTGAATGCTCATTCATCCCAGTGTGTTTATGATGATGAAGATTCATAAAAACCAACTATGCCAAACCAGAGAGACATTAGCAGACTTGGGGATAAATAGGACAACCACCACTGACAACACAATCCTACCTTCAACTATTTGTCCACCACTAACTGTGACTCTCATGAAAGCTGGCACACGAGAGCAAAGAGTAAGCAGATGAGCACACAGAGACCTACATGGTGATGTGTGCTTTAAAGAGCTCAGCAGCAGTGTGGAAATACACACATACCACAATGTTTACCCAATAAGGATTTGCAACATTATGGTAGAGAAAATAGCAGTATGTGAGGACACACAGAGCAGCATAAAGCTTGAATATGCCAGCCTGTGTGTCAGCTAGCTCTTGCTTTGCAGGAGGTGGGGTAGGGCTGGCAGTAGGGGTGGTTCTAAAATGGACAAACTGAGTAAAAATGGGATCTGTATGTAACTTAGAAACTGAGACAAGAGTAACAAGAATTCAAAGTGGTGGCCTCCAGCATGGGAAAGACAAGTAGAACAGAGGTGACATAGGTGTATGTGTGTGTACGTGTGCATGAACTCTACACCACAAACTTTTAGGACACTTTGACTCTCCCAACAATGTTTACATACTACCCTGACACAATTCAGAATAAATTTTGGTTTAGTCATGAATCTTCAGTGAGGATTTGGGTGTCATCAGTTCAAGGTTACACCCTTATAACCTATGACATACCAATAATGACACCTGCCTCATAAGTACTTCAGGGAACTGGCCTCTGATCAAGTGTGTTTCAGACACCCAATACAAGATGCTGAGAAAAATAATCTATATATGCCTGTTTTGTGATTTTCAGACAGCTGTTTTGAATGTGAAAAGCAGGCTGATGACACAAGCTGACATTTTTAGATTTCAGCCATAGCCTTGGTGTCAAGTAATCCCTTCCTAGCTCCTCAGATAGGGACATAATGATGGGTACCTCGAACTTCTCAGGTATCGTGTCATAGGACAGGGATTAATGGAATGTGTCCTCTTAGCAGAGTGGCACCTGCGACCTACTATGTGCTTCTCATTTCTGGATAGGGAGTATGGAAGAAAGGACAGTGCAGAAGGCTTACCCCACATTGGCCAGGAAGAAATGGAAGAAAGGACAGTGCAGAAGGCTTACCCCATACAGGCCAGACTATTTCACCTCATCCTAGAGCATGAAGCATTCCTAGCCCTCACACTCCTGCTTTCCCTGCTACCTTGCAGCCCCTTGAAGCATGTTGCAGCAGAACATAAGAAGGATCTGCCTCATTCTTGGTTGAATTCCTGAGTGAGGGACCACAGCTTCAGTATCTAGTGTACCCTCTGTACAGTAGCTGCAAGCTACAGCTGGCTTGCCCCAATAAACAACTGCCTTTTGACTTTAAGACCACAACACCACTCTCCTGGCCTTGCTTGGGATTGCATGAGTCTAGAGAGTACCTGGGAGGGTTATGCATACTTAAGATAAGACAAGGAGAACATCAGGCTTAAAAGCCATCTGATCCTGTAAGCTGTTACGTGTGCACTCCTGTCATTTATATCTATGGAAAGGGCACATATGATGGTGTCTACATATGTCTACATATGCTGCAAGTGTGTTTCATCCACAAAATCTAGAATTTATGAATGTAACAGTGTCATGCCTTAAAAGCTAAGTTATTGCACAAAGGAAAAGGAAAAATAGGAAGTGGAGAGAGATGAGATTTCTCCCAAGAATGATCAGGTAGACAATGAACTTACCCTTCTCCTCAGTCAGGGATTGCAGGGAAGTAGATGGGCAGAAGCTGGGAGTGCCGCTCCACACAGCTGGAAAGAGAAAAAGGCAAGATTTTAGCTACAGAGACAACAGCAGAGGTGCAGGGCAGTGATAGAAACCAGAGGTCTGTGCAAGTCAGCATGTGCCAGGGGTGAGTTCCTTGATCATTTCTTTTCTCATGATGCTGGACCAGGAAGGCTCTGTCCAAAACCATGCTTCAGTTAGCACCACACAGGGTAAGAGGTTTCAGTACATTTCAATACTGCCTGACAGCTTTCATCTAAGAGTGGCACACATTGTTCACTCATAGGTCAGTCATACACTACAAAACCCTGCTGCTGTAACCTCCAAATCTGCCTCAGTTTTTACATCTGTACTATGGAAATGACACTACCTACTACCAAGGTCACTGTGGGACTATAGGAGGCAATGTAATATATAATGTGTGCCACAGAAACAGGGTAAAAAGATCAATAAACAGCAATGATAAATAGCAAGTTACATGAGTGGGGATACCTGAACTTTGGGGAAAGACAGACTTGGCTTTGAACATGATAGATCATGAGGAAGATGTGCATAGGGACAGGTTTTCTGGTTTTGATGCCTGGTCTTGGTATTTGCATAGTGAAGATGATATAAAAACTCAGTGAGGAACTGCTCCCAAGATCTACCCTGTAGATGACACTCTAGCCTCTTCCCTTCCTCTCCCTTCACTGAACACATCCAAATCTTCAAAACCTCCATATTCCTCTTCCTTCCAATGACTTAAAAGGGACCAAACCCAGAACTCCCTTTCCTTATAGGGGCTGGTATTGCAGCTTAGGAAATACAGTAAGCAATCAAAAAATTCAGGCATTATCCACTCAGAGGATTCCACCCTCATAATGGCACACTCATGTCATTGTCTCTTGTCCCTCAGATCAGAATATCTTTTTATGCTGGTTCCAAAAGTCCTGCATGGCTCCCCCATATTTCTATCTCCTATCTTACTCCCTTTGTCTGGTGTACAAAACACCATGTTATGACTTGAATGCTTCCTTCAAAACTCATGTGGAAATTCATTTGCCTCTATGACCATTGATAGGTGGGACTTTTGAACAGAGGTCAGGTCTGTGGGCTCCCACCTTCATGAATAGATAAATGGCATGTTGAGGATGAGGGGTTGTGGAGGTATGTGTGGCCTCTGGATCTGATCCTGGGAGCAGTTCTGTTTTAAAAGCTGCCATCCCCATTCTGTTGCTTTTCTTCTCATCTTGTTCCTTACCATGCATTGCCATTACCCTATTACAATTTGAGAAGGCTCTCTCCAGATGCCAGAATGTTGATATTAATTAGCCTGCCAACTTCCAAAACTGTGAGAGGTGTTTCCTTATGAATCACCCTGTTCTTTGGTAACCACATAAACTGAACTAAGAGCCCCAGCCTCTCAAGGCTCCGGATCTTTAGTTACAGCCTCTTCTCTCCCTTTGTTTCACTGTCCTGGAGGCACCTCTTGCTATCATTTACAGATATCAACTGCCAAATTTTAGCTGACATTAAAGCTGCCTCAGGGGCTAATAACAACAGGTAATACTGTGCTGGGACCCACCTTCCAAGGGTCCAACTCCAGGGGTTGGCCTGAGACTGAAACCAATAGTTTTCCTGATACTGACCTGTCCACAATTACTAACAACTCCCACCCTATATTCCTTTGTACCAGGCCTGTATCTGGACTCCAGTCACACCCTGTTTTGTTGTTCCTTCCCAGAAGAAGCTCAGAATAGGGAATCCAAGAATAGAGTCATTAGGGAACAGTCTGGCCATCAGCTGAGAGTGTTTATCCAAATGTGTACTTCCTGTTATCTGGGTACACTGTTCTAGAAATCTATGCTGAAATCCACAGAGAGCTCTGTTTGTAATGTGTGTTGTTCTAAAGAAAATCTAGGGACAACTGAAGCATATGAACTGAGGACAGGTGACTGAGACAAAGTTCCCAGCACCCACTTGTATAAACTGCTTCCTAGATCTGCCTGCAGCAGTAATCTAGTGGCATGAAACATGCCATGGTCAGTCTGAATATTGACCTCAGAGAATACAGTAAGCATTTATGACACTGCCATATGGTAAGATTTATATCAGGACTTAATCCTATTTCCTGGCACAGAGCTCCTCAGCTGCTGAGTTTGGGAAGCTCCACAATTAGTGAGCACATAGCCAGGAGAGGCAAAGGATCTCTCTACCCACTTTCCATATTGTTTTCTACATGGCTATTGAATTGTAAGGATTTGGTTTTTGTTGGCTTCCCTTAGGAACCCAAGACTTACATATGCCAGAGAAGCACTCTACTTCTGAGCTACACTCTAGCCCAGTCCCAGTTGAATCTGTCCTAGTAAACTATAAATAGTAGCTAATTATTTCTCTTTATTTCTTAAGATATTCTGGCAAGCTATTGGACAACAGGAAGAGAAATGGAAATTCTTAACTTACAGTTAGTTGCTTGGAAGGACAGGAGACCCTGAACTCATAGTGAGCAGGTAGTGGGGAAACTTGTAAGATTGTACTCTTTGCACAAGTTCTGAGTTCTGACTTAAACTTCAGGTATTTTGCATTAAAACTGAAAGAATCAGTATATACCCAACTTATGTCTAGAGAATTGGGATCTTGGTTACAGATGGGACTACACATTTTGTGTCAGAAGTGCTGGAGAAAAAAGCTTCAATCTCATCTTGTCTGGGTGTAATAAATAGAATAAGCCTTACCTCACTGGCTTGTGAGTAGAAAGAAGGCTCCATGGTGAAGGAACACTGGCTGCTTGCCAATGATAGGAACACATAGTGCCTGGTAAGTGTGAGCATGTTGGTATGATGGGAGGGAGGATGGAGGATACAGTAACTGCTCTGTGAATGTGGCACCATCTGTGTGGGTCCCAAGGATAGATAACTAGAAGAGACTGTCAGACCCTCCCTAATATCTCTTTTGTGTCTGTAACTTCAACATGTCTTGAGAGACCTTGCCTAGAAGAAAAAAAGGACCCAGAGCTGTGATTATCATTTCAAAAAGACACATTTGACTTAGCGAACAAAGCCAAGTGTGGCCCCATTGAAGCCCATGTGGTACACATATGAATGGGGTCAGGAAGGCAATCTTCTTTAATATGCAGGGCCTATCAGGGCCCGTTCCTACCTATGCAGGAAGGCTTGAGTTTATGATATATGGACCTGAGTAACCCCTGTGTCCTGCACACATACACCTGGTCTTCTAGACACCAGGAATGTTTCTTTTCTGGGTCCTGCTGCTGGGGATAACTACAGACAACACATTTTCATTCATAAAGTTGGCCAGGGCTTCTGCATTTCTGTGCTAAGAAACACCAGACATTACATGAACCTGAGGAGAGCAGCATCAACAAGCCCATTACCACAGGATCTGAGGGAGCCTACTTTGATGCTTCAGTGTTCCTGGTATTATTTTTCCTGGACTTGGGAGAACTCAGTTTTGTTTCATCTTCCATGAGAACAGTGAGGGTAAAGGCTGGTAATGGCTGGTGTGCAACCCTCCTTGCTGAAGCTGTGAGGTGTGGAGAAGAGCATATGTTTCCCTTGTCTCTACTCTGCTCCTCTGTTGTCTACCCTTTGTCTCAGGCTCTCTTTTCCCTGAAGTCTCTTTGGCATGATCCCTGTAAAAGAGCAGTCCTTCCTTCCCTTTTACGCTCTGCTACCTCTTCATCCAGAGGACTTGTCTCAGCAACACCTGTGGCATTGCTGTGGTGTAATTATCAGGTTAAGGAATGTATGTCCTCCATGGGGGACAGGAAAGAAATTCTCCTCACAGAGTGCCCTGATGCTCAGAATTGTGTTGACAGATAGCCAGTGTTTAAGAAGAGCCATTTTTCTTTGAGATTGTAGCAGATCCAGTCCCCTACAGCTTTTACCTATGAGAGTTCCTCAGTGAAAGTATGCCTTTTGTGCAAAGACTAAGGGAAGGCAATTAGGAAGAGGCCCACTTTTTCAAGCCAAGGCTCAGTGTTGCTTGTGTATATGGCACCTTCCCTAGCCCTGTACATATTAATTGATACAAAGACAAGGACTAGAAAAGTGTGGCTTTTCTTTCTTTTTTTGGCAATACATTCTGCAGTCAGACTTCCTATATGTTGTGCCTGCTATGTTGTAGTTGCATGCTCACTCTGGCTTCGCTAGGATATGCCTATGAAAGACAGCAACATTCTGTTCTTCTCCCATTCCTCAATGACCAGCACTACACATCAGTACAAACACCCAGTAAAGTTTTGAAGGTCCAGCCCAAAGGTGAGAATCCCAGCAACAAGTGTTTACCTCCTCAGCATCTGTCACTCCCTTTAAGACTGAGGCAGTGGAGGTCAGGAAACCAGGATCATTCTCACTCTGCCATGTGACATAGCAACTTAAGAGGTAAAATTAACTGGGTCCCAGATCTGTCACCCATTTGCTATGTATCTTTGAGCCTCCCTGACTCTCTTGTTTCTCCTCTGACAGGGGAATGAGTATTTAATGCTGTAGTGCTTCCAAAGTGCTGGCCTCTAGCATGAAAGTCTCACAAACAGAGGCCAGGCTGTCACACCACAGGGTTCTTTACGTGGCAGTACTTGCTGTTGAGTGACAGTCCTGATAAGACTTTTCATTTGTCTGGCATGTGGCTTCTGGTCAGGACTCCTGAGTCCCTCCCCTGAGCCACCGAATATGTGTTGGAAGACATTAGCACTGCAGGCTGTCAGATGAAAAGGACCAGAGCAGCTGGAACCCATTGGAACCATGAGTACCTTGGGTTATTATCCTTGCCAGCCTGTCAAGATGTTGAAACACCTTGGCGTGACTTCCATCACATTCTGAACAAATGAACTACTGCTTAAGCTTCTTTCTGTCCAACTCTTCCATAGTCAAATGAAAATGGAAAGTGGCATTTTCCAGATGCTGGCAGGGTGAAAAGGTGAGAGGACAGATGAGAAGAGCCTAAGGTGAGCATAGCTCTGAAGCAGCTTAAGGCTTGCAGCTGTCCATGGGGGTCATATAGAACTAATGTATTAGGCAAGCATGCTCCTCTCCTCCCTGGCCCTCAAGATGTATCCATATTTCTCTGGCCCTAGAGATGTCTCTGTATGGAAATATAAGTCCACAGAGGCAATTTTATTATACAACTCCCATTTTTTCTAAAACAATTCAAGCTGTTGAAAGAAAAGAAAAAGCCAATAGAGCAACCTCCAATCATGACAAATCAAGCAATTAGAAGTAAGATGTCTTCTAGTTTGGAAATAATCATGTCCATACTGACTGCCACAAAGCTAACAAATATATAGATACATGAGTGAGGCTAAGGGAGCTCTGTCTTAGAAACCAAACTGTACCCTTTAGTTACAACATGACTTGGACAAGAAAGACCACACCAGGTCTGCTACCATGTTAACTTTTTTTTAGTTGATGAATTAAGTTGCTTGTAAGTTACTCCACTGAACTCCCATAATGCAAAATGTCAAGGCTCATGTAGACCTAGCTTGTTTCTGATACACAACAGGTACAAGAATGTCCGTTTTCTCTCATTGCCAAAACTAGTTAGGGAAATGGTGGTTTTACAGTATGAAGAATATGGAGACCAAAGTTCCACTTCTCTAAGATTTCAGTTACAGCAATCTTTACATAACCTTAGTTTCTAGGGAAGTGTCAAGAACGGCCAGTACTCTCCAGATTCACTCAGAAATGGAATTGAGAAGGAAGTGACCTGTGTGTCAGGTGGGGGACACTGATCCTCTGTTCAGCTTCTCTGTTACTTCTTGAGACAATACTTTTTTCACTGAAACATTTTCATGAATTTGTTACTGGGACACAATCTGATAGCTAGTCTCTACTAGTTTCCATGCAGTTGTCTACACCATAGACACCGAGTATCTAGGTGGATGGATATGAAGCTTCTGAGCCTCAGTCACTTGTCCTACTGACAGAAGCTAAGGAGTGATATGAGTCTTACAAAGACTAGCCTGTCCTATGGAGGGAGGATGCTAACATCAAATGTGAGTGTAGTTTTTATCCAAGCCCACACAGAAATGTCTACTCTTTTCTTCATTGATTTCAGATTGTTCTCCTAAAACAGACCTGGAAATGAGTCTTATATAATGCAACCATTTGCCTTCATGACCCACACAGGCTGTCCTTTTCTGAAATCCTAACTTAAGTGCCTAAAAATATATCCAGGCTGCTCCTTTCCTTCCCTGACACTGCCATATAGGATATCATTCTGACAGATGATAAAAACTAACACATCGAGGAGACCAATGGATCAGAGCAGAGTGGACTTTGCTGTTTGTCCAGCAACAGGTCCCAAGAAAGTTAAGTTTTCTTTCTCTTATTACTTCTGTATTTTCTGAGGCCTGCACTCATGTTATTCCTTTCTCCCTCCAGCAGTGAGGCTATTTCTAGACTATGCTGACAACCTGACCCTGAATGAAAAGCTTCTAAAGGATACCATGAGCAGCCCCTCTAAAGCAAACACAAGTAGCAAACTGAAGAAGCTGGCTATGTACCCTAGCTAACTATACCTGTAAACCTGGTCTTGTTCCATCTTTCCTGAGATCTAGTTGGAAATATTTCCTTTAAGTTAATGAGCAGTCTCCAAGGCATTTCTTTTCTTCTTAAATAGAATCTGTTTCTGTCATTGGTACCTAGTGAATTCTGACTAATCTTCTTCCTGATCCTAAGACATCATCCTAATGCAGGCTTGAGATGTGGTCAACAGTAGACACATATGCAAGTAGCATGTTACTCACCAGGCTTCTGGTACCACCCAAAGGGATAAGTGTGGACTTTAGTGTCCTCAGAGCCACAGTCCAAAATGCGCCAGGTTGCTCCATTCTCCTCACTGCATGTTTGAATCCCCATGCTGTTCAAAGTCAGGCAAGTTACCTCTCCCCCTGGAGGGAGAACACAGGAGTAAGGAAAGGTGGGACAGTGAGAAACATAAACTGAGCAGGAAAGATTCTGTAATCCATTGCTCAACAGATGTTGGGACTTCTGTACTGTATTCCATGTGGGGACTTGGCCATCCCAACAAATTCAGATCCACTATTTATAAGCCTGTGAGTCCAGGAAAGGAAATAGCTGCTCCTAACAGAATACCTGTTAGTCATGCATAGAAGTGATCTGGATTTGTGAGTATCATTTCACTGGGTCTTGTTTATAAGTGAGGATGCTAACTAAGGCCTGGTTAGATTATAAGTGAATTGTCCAGAATCACACCATCAGTAAGTGACTGAGTGAGTGTTCAATATAGATCATGTGATGTATCTAAAGTTCAGCCAACCATGCTGCCTGGACATCTCTGAATATACAGTAGAAGACATATAAATGAAGTATAGAAACAAAGAGGGACAGTCCTTAGGATCAGATAGACCTGTTTGTATCTGAAGTGGGCAGATAGACCAGGACAGTCACAATGCTAATTTCAAAATAATGAGCCACTTGCTTCTCCTAGACCCTCTTTCCTTTCTGCACACGAGGCTAACTCATCCTCCTTTCCATGAGGAGATGCTAAGAACCATGTAGAATCATAAACATGAGTGTTTCTAGAAGGAGATGTGTGCCTGGGGTTGGGGGCTGCCTCCTCCATTAGTCTTACCTTGCAGCTGGGAGACATTCAGAAAACCAAAGCCAGTGCAACATGGGTCTCTGTCACAGAGCCTCTCACACTCAAAGAACCTGAAATGAGAAGAGAAGACATATATGAAGCTTCCTGTGGGCACCCAGGTTCTGCTGTGCAGAAGAAATGGAATCATTCAAACTTAAGGGATCAGATTTCTTCATAAGCACATAAAATGTGGGTGCTTTGGCTGACATGACATTCTAGCTCCCTGAAGACAAATTTCCACTCTTTAGTCAGGAACATTAGCTTCAGGTCCTCCATTAATTTACTCACTCAGTCAGTCCCTCTCCAAGACCATCCTTGTTCATCTATCTAGTGTAATTAGTTGCAAGACCCTGCCTGCAACTTCACAGCAGAAGGACTCTAGCACCTCAAGACAATGTTCTGGAGCCCAGTTCTGAATATTCATTCCCCTGCCTTGATCCTATGTCTTGATCTGGTCAATCACTCCTGACTCCTGAGAGCATGCTTAACCTCTTGGTGCTTTCTGGTATCAGGATCCTGCCTCATTTGTGCTCTTCCTTCCTAAATCCAAGTCAGATCCCAGTGTTGAATCTTAAGTGTGCTTGGTAGTTTTTCCAGTGCATCTCTCTGCCCAGAAGATGTTAAGTCATTTCCTTGACTTTCTCTGCCCTAGATCCCTGCCCAGTTATCTACCTGCCTACCTATTGCTTTCCCTCCTTTTTAAAACCCACTCTTAATCTCCATCCTGGACTATAGGTTTTTGTAGCTGATCATAAGTTCTGTCTCACCAGTTCCTGTCCCAGTACTAAGGTCAGCATGGTATCATCCAACAAAACATTTTTGGTTTCTATCCCCTTGCCCCAGCATCGTGACATCTAGTTTCTGTACCTCCCTTAATAAGGTGATGTCCAGCTGGGTCTCAAAACAAAATAGCTTGTGCCATCTTTTGAGCTTTATTCTCAGAAATAGCACTTAGTTGCCAGCAACATGATGCAATTCCATAACTCAACAGCACTTCACAGATTAGCAGTTCATGGATCAGTGACAACTTAAATACAAAGACTCACTGGAGACTTTTCTTAAAATCTTGATCATGAGTCTCCTCCCAGGACCTTAAATTTGGGAGGTCCAGAGCAGGCCCAGGAATGCAGATAAGCAAAAGCATGTTTGGGGATTCTGAAAAGTGAGATGGGTAAGGTGTGCTGAGAGGACCTCATCCTCAGTTGTAACAACTAGTAAAAAGCCAATAAAGAAATAACACCTAAAGAAATGTTCAACATCCTTATTCATCAGAGAAATGCAAATCAAAATAACCCTCACATTCTACCTCACACCAGTCAGAATGGCTAAGATCAAAAATTCAGGTGACAGCAGATGCTGGCAAGACTGTGGAGAAAAAGGAACACTCCTGCATTGCTGGTGGGACTGCAAGCTGGCAACAAGCACTCTGGAAATCAGTTTGGTGGTTCCTCAGAAAATTGGACATAGTACTACCTGAGGACCCAGCTATATCCACTCCTGGGCATATACCCAGAAGATGCTCCAACATGTAATAAGGACACATGATCCACCATGTTCATAGCAGCCTTATTTATAATAGCCAGAAACTGGAAAGAACCCAGATGTCCCTCAACAGAGGAATGGATACAGAAAATGTGGTACATTTACATAATGGAGCACTACTCAGCTATTGAAAACAATGAATTTCTGAAATTCTTAGGCAAATGGATGGATCTAGAGGATATCATCCTGAGTGAGGTAACCCAATCACAAAAGAACACATATGGTATGCACTCACTGATAAGTGGATATTAGCCCAGAAGATCGGAGTACCCAAGATACAATCCATAAACCACATGAAATTCAAGAAGAAGGAATACCAAAGTGTGCATACTTTGATCCTCCTTAGAAGGGGGAACAAAATACCCATGAAAGGAGTTACAGAGACAAAGTGTGAAGCAGAGACTGAAGGAATGACAATCCAGAGGCTGCCCCACCTGGGGATCCATCCCATACCCAATCATCAAACAAAGACACTATTGTGGATGCCAATAAGTGCTTGCTGACAGGAGCCTGACATAGTTGTCTCCTAAGAGGCTCTGCCAGTCCCTGACAAATACAGAAGTGGATGCTCACAACCATCCATTGGAATGAGCACAGGATCCCCAATGAAGGAGCTAGAGAAATGACTCAAGGAGCTGAAGGGTTTTGTAGCCCCATGGGAGGAACAACAATATGAACTAACCAGTACCCCCAGAGCTCCCAGGGACTAAACCACCAACCAAAGAGTACACATGGTGGGACTCATGGCTCCAGTTGCATATATAGCAGAGGATAGCCTAGTTGGTCATCAATGGGAGGATATGCCCTTGGTCCTTTGAAGACTCTGTGCCCCAGTGTATAGGAATGCCAGGGCCAGGAAGTGGGAGAGGGTGGGCTGGTGAGCAGGGGGAGAGGAAGGAATAGGGTTTTTTCAGAGAGGAAGCCAGGAAAAGGGAGAACATTTGAAATGTAAATAAAGAAAATATCTAATTTAAAAAAATAAATAACAGCTTCCAGTAAACAATAGGCTGTAGAGGTAATAAGAAAGCATTCCTACAAGCTAAGACTCTGTTAAAAATAGTGCTTGATTTCCAGACTCTGAACACAACACTGAAAGACTCCAAGGAAGAAGTTTATGACAATCTTGATCATTCTTATTAACTGACAAGACTTCTCAG
This sequence comes from Mastomys coucha, assembly GCF_008632895.1. Lineage (NCBI taxonomy): Eukaryota > Metazoa > Chordata > Mammalia > Rodentia > Muridae > Mastomys > Mastomys coucha. Next base: position 104,774,231 of record NW_022196913.1, on the reverse strand, counting down.
GACCTCTGCTCCCTCAGCAGATTGCAGGCTCAGCACAGAATGTAATATTTAATGTCAATTGCCTTCATCAAGGAGTTCTGATCTGGTTATCTCCTATATCCTTAGCTTTGGGTTGTATTGTTGTTATGCTGCTGTCTTTAAAGGCTGAAACACCACCTTTTTTTGGAACCCAAGGAGTCTTAATAATAAGCTTAGAGGTAGCACTTGGCCACTTACCCATTGGAAATGACTTTTGCAGACATAGGGATTTTGTCTCTGATGGAAATCCCTGTGAGCTTTTGGAATGGCAGGCGAGTATAAAAGTTCTTCACTCTATCATTCAGCACAACTGCACAGAGTAAAAAATAAAAATTGTTATACTTTTGAAAGAAAATGAATAGAACTCAAACTGAACTTCTAAGAAGATGGCAGATTAAACTCATACATTTGCTCCCAAAATCTTACTAGTCTGACTCACAAGATTCCCTTTGGTTGGTTGATTTTTGAGATAGGCTGTTGTGTAGATTAAGCTAGCTTTGAATTCGATATTTAGCCAAAGATGTCTTTGATCTTCTGATCCTCCTGCCTCTACCTCCCAAGTTCTAGAATTGCAGATATGAATCACTATTAGATGCTTGGAATAGAATCCAGGCCTTCATGCTGGGCACTCTTGAAAAGTCTCTAGTCCATGGGGAAATGAGAATCAGAGAGCAATGGAACATACAGTCTCAGTATCTGGAAAGCTGATAAGGAACGAACATTGTTTCCAGAGACTAGGAAGGCAGCTTATGCTCCTCTGTGTGAAGCAACAAGGATTATATTTTGCCTCTGCACTCCTGCATCTCCAGGGCAAAGGGTAGACTAAGTACCCTTCCCACAGGGCAAAGACAGAAGGTTTATTCTGAATCTCTTCCAAGACCCAAAAGAGACAGTCTCTCAGCAGCCCTAGATAGTAGATACATAAACCCCACAATGAATTTGAGAGCATGATCTAGGCTTCCCAGAGACACAATACTCTCCTATCTTGCTAGTGTGTGTACTCAGACCAAGCACTATGAGACTCCTTTGTCGAAGGGACTAGGAATATTGATATGAGCAATCTACCAAAAGTGACCAAACCAGAGTATACTTAAGAGAAACCCTTAGTATGAAGCTCTCACAAAATAGTTAGAGCTGCTCCACAACCTTGTGGCCTCTTGACATTTGAAGAGAAATTGAGGGCCTCCAAGCATAAGAAGGGCATGGCAAAGAAGATGAAAGAAGAAATTTTTGGGAGAACAGGGTAAAAGAAATGACATCACCGTCATGATGACAAAATGACATAATCACTGCCCATGAAGAGGGAGAGCAACTGCGATGGTGTAAGTCACTGTTTCTGAGATTTCTGTATACACAGTTGCATGAAATTCTGGTGCAAGTAAGGTGAGACCACAGAGCAGAGTTGACTACTTTAAAGTGTCAGCCTGATGCCATTTTTAATGGCTTCACATCTCTGGAGAACCATGGATAAACTTACTGTTATCTATCTATCTATCTATCTATCTATCTATCTATCTATCTATCTATCTATCTATCTATCTATCTATCTATCTATCTATGTTTATTAATATATAGGTAATATGTAAATATATGTATATGTTAGTTTTTGAGATTATAATATCATTATACCATATTTCCCTTCCCTTTCCTCCTTCCAATCAGTCCCATGTATCCCTTTTTGCTGTCTTTAAAACATTCATAGTCACATTTTATTTGTATGTGTGTGTCTCTCTCTCTGTGTGAGTGTGTGTGTGTGTGTGTGTGTGTGTGTGTGTGTGTGTGTGTGTGTGTGTGTGTAGAGTATTATTTTCAAAGGGAAAAGAAGTGAATAGTGCTATTTCTGACCCCACTGCGTAATGGCCTATCAATTGCTTAGATTATAAAGACCAGAGTTCTTACCTTTTCTCCGGAAGAGAGTCGTTGGTTGGTGAGGCAGAATCTGACTGCAGTTCTTGGCATTAGATTCCATGACATTGTTACAGACCTGAGCTTCTGGGTAGAGGAAGCAGGTGAAATACAAAGATGAGCTTTCTGTTATGTCTGCAAGTTGACAGAAAATGGGCTCCTGGGCACACCCTAAAGGCAAGAGGATAGTTGGTATTTAGTCCATGTGTAGGTAGAATCATCTGGAGACTCTTTCAAGGCAGAGGCCTACTGTATTAGTTTACTTTTCTACTGCTGAGATAAATATAACTACATGTGACTTGGGAAGGAAAGGCTTTATTCTACCTTACAGCTTATTGTCTATCATGAAGGGACTTAAGACAGGAACCTACAGGTAAGAGCTGATGCAGAGGCTATGAATGAATGCTGCTTACTGGCTTACTCTCTATACCTCATTCTGCCTATTTTCTAATAGAACCCAGGACCACCAACCGAGGGATGGCATTACCCACAGTGGAATAGGTTCTTTCACCTCAATCATTAATTAGGAAAATGACTCATAGAACCAATCTGATGGAGTAATTTTCTGAAGCTAACTGACCCTAGTTTGTGTCAAGTTGGCAAAAATACATGTACACCCATGATATCCATGAAAGCCCAAACAAAAACACTTGGAATCTTTGAAGTGGGAAACAGATGATATTGTTGCTTGAGTATAGGCAGAGCCAAAGTGAGATGAGAAGTCAGACACAAACCCAGCAATACAGGAGACAACATGGTGAAAATTTAGTGTCTTTATTTATGGCTTCTCAGGGGCACTAACAGTAAACAGACCAGAGAGCAGGGATTTGTATATGAGCACTCTGTCCCCTATCTATGTCAATCTTGCCAAAGATACCTATGAGCTCCTTTAAGGAAAAGGCATGGCTAATTCAGGTTTGGTTCTTATCCACACAGTCAAAGGTAAGTCCTAGGACATAATACATTTTGTTTTTGTTTTTGTTTTTGTTTTTGTTTTTCAAGACAAGGTTTCTCTGTGTAGCCCTGGCTCTCCTGGAACTCACTTTGTAGACAAGGCTGGCCTCAAACTCAGAAATCCACCTGCCTCTGCCTCCCAAGTTCTGGGATTAAAGGCGTGAGCCACCACTGCCCAGCAACATAATGCATATTTAACATTGGTTGGTTGGTTGGATGGATGGATGGATGGATGGATGGATGGATGGATGGATGGAAGATAGGTTCTGGTTGCTGAACAGAAATGAGCTTCAATGTGAGCTTCCTGAAATCTGGGATTAAGCCCCACTTTTAGGCTAAGAATGAAGTGACCTTTAGTTATAACAATGCATTTCAAATTCTCTACTTGTCAGGTGTTGTTGAAACATGGTCTGAAGAAAACCTGTAGGCTAAATAAAGATACTCACGAGAAAGGCACCACAGGTTTGCCTGCTCTGCTGAAAACAGGTGCGTGAAGAGCCAGTACTGCTGGCTGGGCAATGAGTGGCTTGTGTTGACAATGACCTGGGTAATATCCACAGGGGAGAAAAGTTCTGTTGTCACATCTGCAAAAGAAGGAGAGGTGAGCTCTACACCTATCTAGCAAGCATGGAGCAGACAGAAGAAGACTTGGGGACAGAGCAGAGATAGAGAAAAAGGCATTCTTACATGACCTGAGGCCAGAGCAGGGCTAGAAATGAAAGAGTATGTATCTGGTTAGGCAAAGGGGTTCAGAGGTCTTAGAACTTCTTAAAAACCATACATAAACCCAGATTTTTGGTTTGGATGAAAGCTGAGCCCCCTGGTTCTCCTTTCTACCTAAGGCAGGGAATTCCTCTAAGACTTTTAGCCTGTTTCTGGGTAGACTTAGATAATATAGCTCTGCCAACCAAAGCACCATATCAGCAGATTCCTCTGTTTGAAAGTTTCGTTCAGCCATACTCCTGTTAGCTAAGTCATGTTGGATCCAGGTTCAGAGGCTACTGCCAGGTGGGCAGGTTGTTGTAGGGCAGGGTGGGCACTAAAAGCAAACTGGCTTCCTTCTTACTCTCTTGAACCCTTTTGATGCCTTCTACTATGTGATTGCAGAGTAGAAGGCCCTCACTACATGCAGGCTTTCAATCCTGGATTTGCCAGCCTTCACATGTAAGATCCAAATATACCTATTTCTTTTTAAATTAGCTAGTCTGTAATTTTGCTATAGCTACATTGAGTGGGCTAAGATAATCTTCTTTTGCCATCAGACTTCCCTTCCATCCCTCTCTACCTCTCTCTTTCTCCCATTCTTCATGGCTCTTAATGCTACCTATAGTAAAAAACAGCTCTAGGTTCTGGTGTTCTCACACCTCCCCGATGCTCAACCCCAAATCCTGTCCTGATTAACTCCTCCTTTGCCTTCCATGACTCCGTACAGACTGCTCATTTTGGCACAGTTGATATTTTCTACACATAGTAACACTTTTCTAGGCCCTACAATGTTGACATGAGTGGAGTCCTGGACATGCTTAGTTAAGGTCTGCTCTTTAAGCACCCAATTTCTCCTGCTATAGTTATTGTGTTTGTTTCTGTTTCAGCAACAGTGGGAATTGGCAATGAAGCCACTTTACATTCTGTTCTGACTGCACACTGCAGGAATCTCTGTGTTTATGAGGGGATGATTAGACTCGAGGCATAATTTGATGCTTTGTGAGGATCCAAGGTTTCAGAATGGAGTAATAATAAGAGGCTCATCCATTTATTAGACTTTGGGTGCCAGCATCTTGTCTCTGTAGCCTGGACTCAGTTATAAAAACTCTCCCATGTTAATACCTGCTTCTCCTGGAGAGTCCGACCTTGGCACCATTCCCCTTTCACATCCCATAGACTCAGGCCGAGACCCCATGTCAGAATCTAGGAAGAAGGTAAGATCACTGGTAATGTTGAGGCAGCCACATAACAACATTCATGTCCCACAACCAGCAACTAAATTCAAGGCAGGGATAGAACCAGCCACCCAGGTGAGCAGGCTTGGTCCTGTACCAAACACTAGCCAGTCTCTCAGGACTGCAACTAGACTACCTGTGACACTGTAATTATTAACATTTATCCTTTTAAAAATGCTCATAAATGTTGGTGTTCAGATGGCATTCTTTTAGACTATGTGTCTCCTCCAATGAGCAGTGGGAGCCTTCTGCTCCATAAAAAGCATGCCTACAGAATGCAAGTCTGTATCCCACCCCTACCTCCATGGGGAACAGAGTACCTTGTGGATGGAAACTGGTGTTAAACTCAGGAAGTCATTCTTCTGTTACCCCTGTTTCCCCACTTTGGAGCTCACCTTTCCAGAGGTAGACTTGCTGGAAGCTGGTAAAGCTGTCTCGAGTTTCCTCCAAGAGTGCCAGACCTGCAGAAGGGTGCCATTTGGTGAACCTGTT